>NW_007734866.1:49570-57746 GCF_000696425.1 Galeopterus variegatus
CCCCCCCCCTTCCTGGACCCTACCTGCAACCAAAATTGACTATCCAATAGGAGCTATTCAGACTTTGTTCCTTAGGTGCACTATGGAGGAGCACCATGCAGTGCCAGGGCGAATTAAAGCTGGAGTACTAATTATATTGCCAAAAGAATTTGTCTCGTCTTCTTGCTTGTAACTGCAAACACACACGCACATACACACACACACACCCCACCACCACCACCACCACCACCACCACCACCACCATCCACGGTAACAACACATTCTTAAGAGCTGGTGTCATTTGGTCTTTAACTTCGCTTAGATCCCCAGCTTTTAAGTTCTCTGCTACTTCTCAGCAACTCTGAGTTTGCTCCTGGAATTCAGCTCTGCGTAGCCTTCCAGTTCTTTTCCTATTTTAGTCATGCTCTCTTCTGTTAACAACTTGCTCCACACTCTTGGTTCGTCTCCAATCCTCATATTCTGCTAACTTCACCATTTAGGTTACCATGTGATTTGTTGACCTCTTCTCCATCTGTCAGTCTTACACATTCTTTAAGACCCATATCAAATACCAACTACTCTTAATATGTTCTCTTTGCTTCACAAAACATTGCTTTCTATCTGTAATAGCCATGCCTTGTATTATAAATGTATTGTTTGTGCAAATTTATTACAAAATTATTGTTTGTGTTTATTTCTAAGACTCTCTCAATGTTAAATTCTTGGAATGCCAGGACTATAGCTCGCTATCTTTTATCTAACATAGTAAATGTAATAGTTTAATGCATATAATTTTCCTTAGGTGAATGCTGTGGAGTCCCTCCAAACTCATGGAAACTTTAATCTCCATTGTGACAGTGTTAAGAGAATAGGAAATTCTACTATGGTAATTGAAAGGTGGAGCCTTTAAGAGGTGATCAGATTGTGAGGACTGTACCTTCATGAGTGAATTAATCCATTAATGGTTTGATAGCTGGTAGTGAGTGTGGTTCTGATGGCTTTAAAAGGAGAGCAAGTGAGGTATTAGCTCTCTCTCTTGCTCGGCCAGTCATTCTCACCATGTGATACCCTGTGTCACTGTAGAGCCACCACCACAAAGGCCCTCACCAGATGTACTCCCTGAGCTTTGGACTTGCCAGACTCTGAAACTCTAAGCAATTAATATTATTTCAAATAACCTGGTTTCAGGTATTTCTGTTAAAAGCAACAGAGACAGACAAATACAGTGAATAACTATATCTTAATTTTGGTGAGATTTTCACAGATTTTTGTACATCAGGCAATTAGGGATTGTTTTCTTTAGGTTTTGGGAGGGAGGCTCTTTCATTTTCTTTGTAAGTGTTTATTGCATATTAAATACTTTTTATATTATGGCTCTTCCAAAAAATTAAAGATGGCTTGCAAAATAGTAACATATATAATGAGGCCAATAAAATGGAAACTGAAAATTTAAGTGTAGAAAAGAATCAAATATATGAAACATACTTTCTGTGATTAAGCCCTAAGTTTGTTGAATTTTTCCTGAGTTTGCTAACATCCAGAGAAAAAAGGTAAGTATTCATTAATATCAACTTGTGTCTCTAAATATGCTCTAATTTGAAAGTGTTTGGGTACTAGACAGACTTACCAGAGAAATTTTGAAACAGAGTGAGGGACATATCAGAGGATCTAATGCATAGGCTATTGCAATCTCAGAAAAAGAGAATGGAGCAGAAAAAAATATTTGATGGTATAATGAATGAATATTTACCAAATTTGATGGAAGATATAAGTTTACAGATTCAAGAAGCTCAGAAAGCCCCAGGCAGTATACATTCAAAATAACCACTAGACATATCATGGTCAAACAGCCGAACTCATAAGTAAAGAGAAAATCTTGAAAGCAGCCAGAAAAAAACCTCAGCATATTACATACATTTCAAAAATGATTCAACTGACTGCTGACTTGCACTGGAAATTACAGAGGTCAGAAACGAGTGGGCCAACATCTCTAAAGTGCTTAGAGAAAAAAATAGAAAGTCAACCTAAAACTCTAAATTCATTAAAAATATTCATTAAGAATTAAGATGAAATAAGCACGTCTAGATAGAAAGAAAACTCGTAGGACTTATTACCAGCAGCTCTGCACTGAAACAAGTGATGAGGAAGTTCTTTAGGCTGAAGAGAAATAACACTAGGTGGAAATTCAAATTTTCAAGAAGGAATGAAGAGTTTCAGAAATTATAAACATCTGGGTCAAAATAATGAATTATTATTTTCTCTTAATTTTTAAAAAGTACATATGACTTTAAACAGAAACTATAATATTCTTTCATGAGGTTTATAGAATAAGTAGATGTAATACATATGACAATTATAACATAATAGATGGGAGGGTAGCAAATGGACTTATAGAGTTGCAAAGTTTCTCCATTTTTCGTGAATTCATACAGTATTAACGCTAAATAGGCTGTGAAAACATAAGAATGCATACTGTAACTCCAAGAGCAACCACAATAACTAATACAGTGAGATGTAAGTGCAAATCTAATAGATAAATTAAAACGTTGATCCAGGGTTGGCCGGTTGGCTCAGCTGGTTAGCATGCAGCCTTGGAACACCAAGGTCAAGGGTTCGGATCCCCATATTGGCCAGACACACACACACACACACACACACACACACACACACACACAAAGTATACTGTCTTGCTTTTGAAGATGGCTGGTTAGCTCAGTTGGATAGAGCATAGCCTTGTAACACAAAGGTCAATGGTTTGGTTCCCTGTACCAGCCAGTCTCCAAAAAACAAACAAACAAACAAAACGTCATTCCAAAAAATATTCAATTAACCTAAAAGGAAGCAACTAAGAGTGAATATAGGAGCAAAAACCAGAGGGGGCCAACAGAAAACAAATAATAGACCAAAATCTAACATAGCAATAATTGCATTAATGTCATTGGACTAAAACATCCCACTTATAAGATAGAGGTTGTCAGAATGAATTTTTTAAAAGACCCAAACATATGCTATTTTAAGGAGATGTACCTTAAACATAAACATACAGATAGATTGAAATTAAATAGTTGGGGGAAATATGCCATGCAAAATGTAAGCATGAGAAAGGTTACAGTGTTTACATTAATATCACATAAAGTAGACTTCAAGACAAAGAGTATTGCCAGAGATAGAGAAACATTTCAGGATGATTAAAAAATATATATAATTAGGAAGATACAACAGCCCTAAATATGTATGCACCTAGTACAGAACTTTAAAGTACATGAAGAAAAAAAAAAGAATTAATGGAGCAATAGACATTTCCAGAATCATAGTTGGAGATTCAGCAATTGATGGAACAACAATTTTAAAAATTAAGCAAAAAATAAATGATAGGATTCCTTCAAAACAGATAACCCTTGATTTAGAAAACAAAAGGAGTTATACCAATGTTGTTGCTAATATTAAACGGTGAACGAATTGCATTAGTTTGTTCCTGTTGCTTTTAACAAAAATACCTGGAACTGGGTGATTTGTAAGAAAATGAAACATTGTTTACAGTTTCAGAGACTGGGAAGTCTAAAGTCCAGGGAATACATCTGGTGACTACAGCAACTCAGCATATCACATGGCAAATATGGTGGAACTGAGAAAGAGTTCTTCATGGGCTCTCTTTTTAAAGCCCTCAGAGCCATGCCTCTGACCACCATTATTAATCCATTCACTGTGGCATGGTCCTACAATCTAATCACCTCTTTAAAGCCCGACCTTTCAATTACCATAATAGGATATCCTACCCTCAATAGTTACAGTGGGAATTAAGCCTCAGTGAGGTTGAGGGGGATCCAGTCTACAGCACCAATGATCAACAAATGCATATACTGAGTTTGTTTACCTTTATGGTATATAATGGTTAACAGATGACCTGACATTTTTAGCATATGCTTTCAAAGGTCACCCCTGGTCATGACATTGAGACAGGGTACTGGAGACTGGAAAAAGAACACTTGCTTCTTAACCATCTGGACCTGGAACTGTCATATCACTTACAATCAGAGTACTTGGCAAGAATTAGGACCCCACCTAAATGCAAGAGGGGCTAAGAAATATAATATTTGGCTGGGCAGACACTTCCTAGCAGAGACTCTACTTTAAGTAAGAGAACATGAATCTTTATACACAGCCTGCTATCTCAGCCACAAACTCCCTAGGAGGTTGAAGAGTATAGACTGAGACCATATCAATAAGGCATCNTCAGCCACAAACTCCCTAGGAGGTTGAAGAGTATAGACTGAGACCATATCAATAAGGCATCGAGAAGGACTGGTGAATTGGTCCAAGTAGGATGTTTGTTTTTACTCAGAAGCAGAAAAATTATTTGTGATGTCCCAGGTATATCCACAAAGGGTTGACTGAAATGAAGTGGAGAGGAAGGTCAATGGAGGTGAAGAAATCAAGACATTTCTAGAAAATGGTATGGGTTGTTCACGTGAACCTGGAAGTCACCCAGGATAATGGTAAACTCTTGTAAGTCTTAGAACTCTCAGCACAGACAGACACAGCACACAGTCATAAAGTAAACACAAATAATGCTGTCTATAATGAAATCCTTACATCTTGACTTTTGATAGAAGAATTCAAACAATCAAAAGAAATATTTTTTTGTAGAGAGTAACTTTATTCATCATACACAATGACGATTTTTTTTTTATCTTTCTTTTCTGGATCACTGTATTTAAATTTAATATTATAGAACTGGCTGGTTAGCTCAGTTGGTTGGAACATGGTGCTGATAAATACAAACTTATAGAGAAGAAATATATATAAAACAAATGTAACCAAAACTGCTCCTGTTGAAGTGAGAGGCAGGAGCCCAGACTTCATTCCATCTGGGGTAAAAACCAGAGCACAGCTTCCTCCTATAGAGGACGCCTCAGAGCACAGCTGAAGACTAAAGCGCAAGTCGAAGAATCACAGCTAAATCAGGAAGCCATTCTTTAAACTGCCATAATAGTTTCCCATTAAGACTTTCCTGCAATTTCAAAAATCACTGATCTGCATATAGTCAATACTTAATCAATAGTTTGTGATTGGTCTCACTTTTTTCTATCCCTCCCAATGCCAGGCATATTAATGCTTGAAAATACACACACACACACACACACACACACACACACATCAGCATTTTATTACATTCTGTTATATTGCCTTAAATTCCTTTGCCTAATTGTGTTATGTATAAATCTGATTTGATTGCCTAAGTCCCTTCTACCACAAGATCCGCAAAAAGAATATATAATTGTTGGATTGGCTAAATAACCAGTATCCAACATCCAGTTCTGAATTAAACATTAAAATGTATGAAGAAAATATTGAAAAGATCCAAAAGATAGTAATACAGATGAACACATGTGGAAATTAAAGGAAGCGAACCTGTTTAACTAGTCAACAAAAGGTAATATGAAAATAACTGTCTTTGGGTTAGAAAGAAAAAACTATAATACAGTAACAATCTTTTAACCCTTGCTATTTCATGAGGGATTTGTTAGGAAAAGGGAGGAAATTCCTTTTAAGAGAACTGACTGGTCCCTCAGTGTTACTCAGCAATTCTAAATCAGAAAACTCTCTCATTTTTCTGAATAGCTTTTGCAAGCACTTACCACATTCTTCCAGATTTCTGTTCCACTCCCACTCTCTGAACATATCCACACACACACACACACACACAAAAAGATTAAAAGGCATAAATAAAGGCAAAGGGAGTGGGGTTAGAGAGCGTGTGTGGCATTGGGAATGAGGGAAAGAGGATAGATGTGGCAGCTTCTTGGAATAGGAAGGAGGTTTGATTCCAGATGTACAGAAGGAAGATGAGACAGAAGTGCTGGTTGTGGTTGACACCCAAGATTCTGCACTACACAGTTCAGCGAAGGGTGCTGCTGTTTACCACAACAGAGCATACAGGAGGAAGTGGAAGGAAAAGGGGAAAATGGTGATGATTTGTGGATAAGTGTGTTCCCGCTGAATATAATGAATGCCTTTGGGACATGCAGTGGAAATGTCTATAGCGCAGTTAGATATACAGAGCTGAAGCTGGGCTGAGGACACAGATTTTGGAGTTCTTGGTGTGGCTAAAGCCATAGATATGGTTGAAATTAACCAGGAAGAGCAGGTAAAAGAGAGGTCCTCAGCTTGGGATCCATTGACTCCTATCGGTACCATGAGTAATCTTCAGGGAGTTCCTTCAATCTCCTAAAAATTGTGTAAGATTTTGTGAGCATGATAATTTTATCTGGGTTGAGAGTCTATATCTTTATTCAGGTTCTCAAAAAGTCATTAACCAAAAAGATTTTGATCAAGAGATGTAGATTGAGAAGAGACCCAGGAATCATGTTCAAAAGAATATAATGTTCGTACACATATAAATATGTAAATATTCATACACACAAAGAGAATTAGGAGCCAAGATGAAGCCTGAGAAGGAGTTGGGAGCAAGAGAATAGGAGAAGCAGAAAGATGCAGGACTGTACCCAAGAAAAGAAAAAGCTTCAGTATGGGAATGTCCTTATTTTATCACTCAATGTACAACTCAAATGTCAACTCTTCGCAAGGCCTTCTCTGACCATGTAGCCCAACCACCCATACATGTGTACCTCTCTTACTAAAATGAAAGTTCCCAGTGGGCAGAAGCCCTGAATCTCTGGTGCCTGCAGCATAAAANACATGTGTACCTCTCTTACTAAAATGAAAGTTCCCAGTGGGCAGAAGCCCTGAATCTCTGGTGCCTGCAGCATAAAAAATGTAATATAATTGTCAAATGATTAATTCACTGACTACTATTGAAGACCATCTGCAATTTATTTTGTTCTTCCTTTTTGTGTTTTTTTTATTGAAACTTATCAATTACACATATTTGTGTACAGAGTCATATTTCAATATATGCATTAAATGTGTGATGGTCAAATTGGGGTAATTAGCATATTCATGACTGCAAAACAACATTTCTTTGTGATGTGGACATTCGACCTCCTCTATTCAAGCCATTTGATAAAATACAGTAAATGATTGTTAATTATAGATGCCTAGCTTGACTGTTCACCAATAGAACTTAATTTTCCTAACTAGCTGTTCTGTGCCCATTAACCAACCTCTCACTATGTTCCCCCTTCCCTTTTCCCACCTCTGGTAACCACAGTTCTATTCTCTCCTTCTGAAAGTTCAACAATTTTTTTTAGCTCCCACATATGAGTGAGAACATGCAGTATTTCTCCTTCTCTGCCTGGCTTATTCCACTTAACATAATTTTCCCCGAGCTCATTCATGATACTGTGAATGGCAGAATTTCATTCTTTTTTTATGGCTGAGTAGTATTCCATTGTGTATATACACCACATTTTCCTTATCCAGTCATCCATCAATGAACATTTAGGTTGGTTCCATATCTTCGCTATTGTGAATAGAGCTGTGGTAAACATTGGAGTACAAGTATTCCTTCAACATGATGATTTCCATTCTTTTGGGTATATACCCAGTAGTGGGATTGCTGGATTGTGTGGTAGATCTATCTGTAGTTGTTTGAGAAACCTCCATGCTGTTTTCAACAATGGCTGTACTAATCTACGATCACACCAACAGTGTAGGAGGGTTTCCCTTTCTCTGCAACCTCACCAGCATTTGTCATTTCTTATTTTTTAACTAATATCTAGTCTAAATGGGAGGAGATGATGTCTCAATGTGGTTTTCATTTGTATTTCTCTGATGATTAGTGATGTTGAGCATTTTTTCATATAACTGCTGGCCATTCGTACGTCTTCTTTTAGGAAATGTCTATTCAGGTCCTTTGCCTATTTTTTAATCAGGTTACTCATTTTTTTACTGTGAAGTTTTTTGAGTTCCTTATATATTCTGGATATTAATTCCTTGCCACATTCACAGTTTACAAATATTTTCTCCCATTTTGTAGGTTGTCTTTCTGCTCTGTTAATTGTTTTCTTTGCTGTGCAGAAGCTTTTTGGTTTCATATAATCCCATTTAGTTTTTCTTTTGTTGCCTGTGCCTTTGAGCTCTTATTCATGAAGTCTTTGACCAATCCTACTTCCTGAAGTATTTTCCCTGTGTTTTTTTAATAGAAGTTTTATAGTTTCCAGTCTTACAATTAAGTCTTTAATCCATTTTGAGTTAATTTTGGTATATGGTGAGAGATAGGGGTCTAGTTTTATTT
>NW_007734866.1:58173-67443 GCF_000696425.1 Galeopterus variegatus
CTACTTCCTGAAGTATTTTCCCTGTGTTTTTTTAATAGAAGTTTTATAGTTTCCAGTCTTACAATTAAGTCTTTAATCCATTTTGAGTTAATTTTGGTATATGGTGAGAGATAGGGGTCTAGTTTTATTTTTCTACACATGGATACCCAGTTTTCCTACCACCACTTATTGAAGAGGCTGTTCTTTCCCCAAAGTATGTTCTTGGCACCTTTGTCAAAGATCAGCTAGCTGCAAATACGTGGATTGTTTCTGTGTTCTCTATTTTGTTCCATTGGTCTGTGTGTCTGTTTTCATGCCAGTACCATGCTGTTTAGGTTACTATATCTTTTTAGTATATTTTGAAGTCAGGTAGTATAATGCCTTCAGCTTTATTCCTTTTGAACAGAATTGCTTTGGCTATCTGGGACCTTCAGTTGTTCCATATAAATGTTAGGATTGTTTTAGTTTTTCATTTTCTTGCTCCAAAAATAGGTTAGATTCAGTTAGTCCATAAACATTTTTGGTTGAATGAGTAAATGAACAACTGTGCAAATGTATTCTCATTTATTTCCTAATACTACAAATAACAGTACAGGGAGAGCACTATCACAGAATACAGAGGAAAAAAAAGATATTTAAAAAAGCAGGTAACTAAATGATAAAGTAACTAAAAGGGTTAGTCACTGACATTTATACTCACTAGCTTTATTTTATGTTACTAAAAATCATTATTATTTATGATATAAACCTTTTATTTTATTCTGTACTCTATAATGCTAGGTAGGAGTAGATGCAGCAGTTGTCAATAATTGCTAAAAGCCATCCAAATTGAACAATTCAAAAGGTCTTTATTATAAGGCAAATGCTGTGAAAACATAATGTCGTAAGGCACTCAGGCTATTAATGTTTACTGAAGAAAAATGAAGTTTGCTTTACTAGCTAATTTGAGTAAAAACAACAAAAGTCAATTACAACATAATGCTACACACCCATCTCCTGTAAAATACACTATTTCTCAGAGCTGTGGATTACATTATTGAAAACAGATGTTTCCTTATTTTTAATATTTAAGCCATGTTTAATTCTTGCTATTAATATACTATAAGACAGGGAAAAAACACCTTAGGCAAAGTATTTTACACTTCCACTTTTGGACGTCCATGACAACATTTAAAGTAGATTTTAAAATATTAAATTCTACCTTCTGAGATGCAGGTGTAACAAATACATTAACCTGACAATAAGGAAAAGCATCTGTGTATTAAAGAGTTCAGGTAGAAGATGGTCTCTGCAACCAAATAGTTTGGAAACTGATGCATTTTTAAAAGGTTCATCTTAAATAAAAAACTGTTGGAGACGGCAGTATTTTCAAAGTGGCTGCCATACCCTCAATCCTGTACCAACTCATAAGAGCCAAAAAAGGAGAAAGGAGAATTTACCTCTGTGCACAGCTTAATGTTGGTACAGGGCCAGCTACATAATTTGCAGGGCTTAATTTAAAATGAAAATTCAGGACTGCTTTTTCAAAAGACAGGGGAAAGGTGCCACTAAAGATATGATAATACAAAGCTTTTTTCTTTCTTCCACAATCTCTCTCTCTCTCTCCTTGTCACAGTGCTTTTTATTTGCTATTTAGTGTTGTTCTAGATAAAGAAAAATTAAAATTTTAAATTATTAGCATTAATTTTGCCATTCCTCTTTACATTGTATAATGCCAGTTTTAAATGTAAAATAACATTTAGCTCATATGCAAAATCACCAAAATTACACAATTTGTATTTCATAGCTTATACATGAATATGTATTTTTGTTCTTAGCAAAACAGTGGAAACACTGCACAAACCTAAGTCAACTGTTTTTATTTCATATCTTAGGAAGAATTAAAAGGACAAAGAACTACGGGTAGGCGTATTTTTCATTTTCCCTCTATATCACAATTTTCTGCATAAATGGTTAGCTAGCTAGGGAAGTAACAGGAATAACAAAAGATATGCTAGGGCTCCTAGATCATTGGTGTTTCTTAGAACCACGCTTCTGAAGCAATTCTGATTCAAATGGAAAGCAAGCCTCTCAGAGCTGTCAGCGCTGCACTTAGTCATATGTGACGTGCTTACTTTGTACTCCCATTGAGTCTCACTGAACTCCCATGTATCCTATGTCTGTTGAAATTCTGTGCTCTGGGGCATTGCAAGACAATATGCAAATGGGGTGGCAAAGAATGGATGACACACAGATTGCATATATCTCTTCTGTTCACACCCATGTTCCATTTCCCCATCAGGCTTACAAAATACAAAATCAAAGCTTAAATATTAAGATTGTCAAGACTGTGACAGCAGAGCATTAAACCAAGCAGGGAGCCCTTCTGAGGATGGAGCCCTAGGCGACTGCACAGGTCATGACTCAATGAAGCCAGCCCTGGACACAGTAGTGATCCCCATTCACCCCACATCCCTTCTGCTGTGCTCTCATTTTATGCTGCACATACCATACTGACTTGTACTTGCTTGTTGTCCTTCCCCACCCCCAAACCATGTGCTGCTAGAAGGCAGGGCCCTGGTTCTTATTTGAATCTTCAACAACTAGCAAAGTACAGGAGGAATGCTAAGTGTTCAATGTTTGTTGAGGAAATGAGTGAATGGATGAATGAATGAACGAACCTGTGAATAGAATGAAGCTAACAGTTTGCCAGGAGTGCCAGGTCTGAAAAAGTATGTTAGGAACATGCATAAGAGAGAAGTTGGGTGATCTTTGCTTACACACTCATGAAAGTCAATCTTTGAAGCATGAAAGTCCCCTCCTCTTTTACCTCTGTGCATCAGCTACAGCTGCCAGCTGGGTACGAAGCTTGCCCACTGCAGTGTCCCTGTGGGAGATGCAGGGAGACAGGCTACTCTAGATTGGAAGAGGGCCATAGCTGGAAGTTTGCATGTGGGGTCTGGATTCTCTAAGATTGAGAGGTCTGTAGGATGTCAGGCTCTGTAAATGCTGCGACCTGTGCCCAGCTCACAAGCAGCATCTCAGGAGGGAGGAGAAATTCTAACACAGGAAATAAAGAGGTTCCTGGGTTCTGGGCCTTACACATGTGATTTTGAGAGCAAGAGCAATTGTCTAGCATATTGAGCTTACAGCGGGGCTGGGTTCTGAAAGGCACATCATGGTCTCAAGCCACAAGGCAGCCAAGTTGTTGACACCAGCAATCATGTAGCAAAAACAGAAATAGTAACTCTGCAGACCACCATGGACAGCCAGGGCCCAGGATTCTTGTGCCATGCAAAGAAGGGAAGAATGAAGCCATATGAGTGTGGCTATAGAACCAGATTTAATTTAAATTAGAAAAATAAGGGACTATAACATGTCTCGCATTGGTTTCATAACCACTTCTTACTTGAGCTCAAAAATAAAAAAAAATCTACCTCAGTCCATTTATTCTTACCTTTTCAAGTTAGGCAATTTCAGCTTACATCCCAAATTACATCCCAAATTACACAACTTCGTTTAACCACAAAATTGTGCAGCCTTTTTTTTAAGTAACACAGGTAAGTATTTAAATTAAAGTTCAGAACTCAGCAAAGTTGTCTCCTTATACACTACTCATTCTTAACTATTGCTTATATCATTTGCCTCTAACTCAAAAAAAAACTTGTTCAACTGGTGACACAGCCTATTTAAACAACTGAAACCACTTTCAGTAGTTATGTAGGAGAAGCCATACATTAACATGGAGATTCTCTAAGAACTATGTACGGTTTTTGAGTATAGAAAATTAGTTGATGTCAATTAGTTCAACAACTATTTTACCAGGATGCAACACAGGAATCTGCAAAATTAGTTACTCCTATAACTATTAAAGTCCTGTACAAGAGACCTTCACAATTATATTTGCTTCACTGCACTTAAAACGACAATGTAATCAAAGAATAAGTGTTAACTTGTCATTAAAAATGCATCAGGCCCAAATTTGGTTCCAGCACTAGAGCTTGACTTTAGGTCTTCATAGCAGCACTTTCTAAAATCACGGCCTCAGATATTCTATTTAAGATACAACGTTTGCTTGTTCCCACCAAAACTGGCAATGTAAAATCAGTCTCTTCTGTACGTACATATTTCCCTCCATTGTTCCCTGTGTTAAAGATTTAAGACAACATTTGACATTCTAAAAATTCCTTCACAGATTTCTAAGACACGTTTTCCCAAAATAAACAATTAAAAAGATTAAAGTAGTCTTTAAGTTGCTGATGGTCTTCTTCCAGATCACCCTTGATTTCTTTTTAGCACCTGGCACAAAGCTCAATGACAATCTTTAACCACTTTCAAAACACGTTTTTTGGACATCGAATAAATATACTTTTCCCCTGCAGTGCTCTTGCATTATTACTGTGGTTTGTCCTCCAAATTGCCAACTTCAAAAGCCACCAGGAGAGGAACGGTCATTGCTTTTGCCTGATGGTCTGTGCTGATGGTTAATCTCCAGCTACTTGGACTTACCCACTCAAAGAAGCAGGACCTCTGCCTGAGGGCACAAATTCTTCATTATTTTTTCATCTCACAAGTGAGGCAAGAAAGATCTCAAGTCCTTGTAGACCAGTGGTTCTCAAACTTAACTGTATATCAGAATCATCTAGAGGGCTTGTCAAAGTGCATGTCACTGGGCCCAGTCCCCAGGATTTCTGCTTCAGTCCCTGGAACTAGAGGCTGAGAAATTGTATTTCTTTCTTTCTTTTTTCTTAACTGGGAACATTTTGTTCTTCATTGTTAAAAACCATCTTATACACTAGGTTAATTACTGTGCACATCAATTAAAATGTCTTTTTTAAGGTCTTTATTTCTCAGTAAGGAGATTTTTTTCCCCTCATGGCTGGTTATAAGACCTTTGCCTTTCAATCAAAGCCACAAGCAGCTCCTTTTATTTTCTAATAAGATTAAATTTCTTCAGTACCCTAAGAATACTTTTGATTATGAGTAGCCAACAGTATAAAAAGTACAAAACAGACTTGTAAATTTCTAATATATTAATACAAAACGCATGACTACGTACAGTACATCTTACAGGCAAAGAAAGGTAGAAGGGGCAAAAGAAGACTGTGGTTGAGGTGTAGTAATAAATAAATAAATACAGAAGTAGAGATGATCCATATTACAGTATATTCTACTACCAATGCTGCAGCCAAAATGTACCCCCCCAAAAAGTTTTTTTCAAAATAACTCAGGAGGATGAGAGTGGCTGGAATCTTGTGACACACCTCAAAGGTGGTAGGACAGCCGGCCTGACTCACTGTGTGGCCTGTACATCTGGTGCTTGTAGCATGTAGGATTTTTCCCCAAAGGGAAGATAAAGAAAATGTGAAGTTTAGATTAAGAACTATAAAACTACAGGGCGCTCATGAAAAGTGGCTCACTCCTTATTGATATACTATCCAATTTTTAAAATCCAGTTTTACAAATAAGCACTGAGTCATGTTATGGTAAGGCAGGTAAACACTCCTCCCTTATTATGAAAAGTCTGAACTGGTGACACAAGTATCTTTTCCCTGAACTTTTAGAAAAGAGGTAATGAAAGTATTTTGGTTTGGGTTCAAGTGAGAGGCTTTCAATGATGATTTTAGAATTGAAGAGCTCCGTGTTCAGGATATGTCCATGTACAGAAAGCCTGACGAAAAGAAGCCAGACCCAAACCAACCCACTTTGCATTAACACACACCTCTTTTCTTTTAGTAAATTTTACTTTAGAGTGGAGAAAAAAAAAACAACAGCCAGGATTAGGTTAAAAAACCTAATAGGTCAAAACAAATCAAATACCCACCCTACACAGATAAAAATTCACAAAGGTCAGCTGAAGCAATCGAGAGCTAAAACTGAATTGTAACGATTTTCAATGAAGTTGTCAGTCATGTAACACAAACAAAAGTCAACTATTTACATATGCAGCAAGCCCTCTAAGAAATGTGTCCCAAGAAGCATTAACCTTTGTTCTATGCCGTTCTGACGACTTGTACATTTTATTTTTCAGATAGTTTAACGTTGTTAATAAACTGTGTCCTCTGCCATGTGGTAATGCCTTCGTACTGCTCATTTAGGATCTCACCTATCCTAAGATTTGCCGTTTCCTTGAGAGGAGTTTTGATTCTTCTTTACAAGTGTTGCATAAATTAATATCTTTATTAAATATTAATATGAAAGGAAATGGAACAGGGTGCAACATACACAGTCAAGTTACCTCTTTGTATATTCAAAAATTACTTTCTCCTTCAAGGTGTTTGCAGCAGAAAGCTCAGTCTGTCCTGCTTAATAATCAGTAGTGCAGGTTTGAATCATCAGAACCTTGCCAAGACCTTAGTATTTCAAAATTATCAGCAACCACCTCTATGGGTAAGTCCGTGTTTCTGAGTTCTGAAAAATGATTATCATGAGGGAAAACAAGCGTAGCTAGCCATCTTTTAAAATGCCCCCACTGCCTCTCAATATAGAAAGACTAAAACCATGTGTGGTTTATCAAACAACAAATCCCATCTCCGTCCCTGTAGTTACCCTAATTCCAGTCATTAGAAGAGGATTTAAAAAAAAAAAAAAAAGGACAAGAACATTTTACAGCAGCATTCAGCTTTCCTATGAAAAACTCAGCATCTTAAGTATTATGTACACTTTTTCTTTTAGTAAGTGAGGTGCTGGTTTCAAAAGTTCGTGGAACTGGGTGGAAAATAACTCATTCAAAACTGTTCTAGAAATAGTAGAAATTGTCTTTTGGCAGAATAGCACGAATCCAAGTTAAAAATAGGAGGGTCCATTTGTTGCTTTGTGTGGTCTTTTCAAAATTTGGATCATTTTTGTTCACCTTTTATACCCACCTCAGTAATCACTCCTGAGTGAGGGCTCTGGCCCCTGCTCCTGCAGCTTTTCAGCAGCTGCGTTTCTATTGCTGCAGCAAGGCCTGGATAGACATGTGCCTACAAGGACTTCCCCAAAGTGGCCTTTATAGATAATCCCACAACATATGTTCTGTCTTTTCCAGTATGTGAGATCTAAAAAGGAAAAAACTGGTGCTCTGTTAGAGCCAGAAGCCATCTCTGTGTCTGAGCTATCTCCTGACTCATTACTGTAACAAGGAGCTGGAGCTGTGCAGGCACTAGAGGTGGTACTGTGGGCACCAGAATTGTGATGTTTAAATTCCTTCAGCTTACTGATCTGGTTGCTTTTTATTCTATTTGCAGATAGAGTTTTCATGTTCTTTGGTTTCAATGTAGTCTATAGACTGGGCCCTGCCCTTGCATCTACCACGATTTCAGTGTTTTGGTTTTTTGTTTGCCTGTTTGCTTGTTTTTGTCTTTATCCTTCAGGCAACTTCTTCCATCTTTTCATAAGTGGGACAAAGGCATTGCAGATGTCTCCTGAACTCATTTCACGCAGCCCAAAACAGCTCCAAAAGTACTTTTCATAGAGTTTACTGTCAGTGAATCATGACACTGACATGGAGGACTTAGCTCTGCAAATACAGCAGCTCTCTCTACTTCAGTACATCCTTGGCTTGTGAAAATCAGACTTCTTTTCTTCCAGGCAATAGTCTTCCAAAAGCAGCCATTCCACACACAGTAACAGAGTGCACGCCAGGTGAGCCCCCGCTCCAAGCGCTCCCTCCTCCTCAACTGCCTTGTCTGGTGAGAAATTGTATTTCTAATTGGTTCCCAGGACCACACCATGAGAACCACTATTCTAGACTGTCGGAGAGGTTAAATTAAAACAAAAACAAAAATTGTTACCAAAACACTTATACTGTAATTCTAAAATTTATCTTATGACCTGACAATGTTTTTTAAAGAAACTTTAGTCATTTACAGTATTATAAATATCCATTTTTATGTCAAAAATATGTCTAACATCGTTATACTGAGTCTATTTTTGTCTTCCTATTTGGAAGTTTATGCACAGCTATTTTTTTATTTTAACTTGTAGATAATTTTCCAAAGGACATATGAGTCTTTCATTTCAGAATAACATAATATTAAAGATACTCTATTACCTTTAAAGAGCAGCTAAATTAAAATTTACTTTCACATATGTTCATAGATTTTCCAAAAATTCCAAAGCAAACTCTATGTATAAAGTTAATTTCTTCTAAATTCATACATTATTATTAGGTATGGTTTGCTACCAATCATGTGTACCTCTTGTTAAAACAAAGCCACATTTTTAAAATTTCCTGTTTGCACCATCTATTATATCACCATTTATGAGATAATGTAATAAATAGCATCTAATCAAAAAATAAATTTACCTTAGAGTACTACACATATGCTAATTAGAGAATAAATAAGATTATTATCGCAATAAACTATACCCTACATTAATTCCTAAATGGTGTAAATTAATGTCCAAAGCAAATATCTTCATTCATTCATTAAGGATTAAAAACTGCAAATTGCTAAGCATGTGTGCTAAGAACTTATTTTTAATGATTTCAGGCTCTGTATATTTTTATGTTTATTGAAGTTCTTTTTAAAAGTAACAACATTCTGATGTGTTTGTTTACTGCCTCTCACTGTTCAGCTTTCTGAAAACTAGCTCCTCTGCTGCACACAGTTTATCTAGTATAGACAAAGAGAATTTTGTTATGACAAGAATACCTTCAGATGAAGTTACTTTTCAGGACTTGAGATCGCTTTTCTTATGGTTTCATTTAATAATCAAGCATGGTCTTAATAACAACCCTGCTTACAAACTCATTTTAATGATGCTGGGTATACCAGTTCTCCCAGCCTTTCAATAGGATGTAAATTACTACTATGATGTGGAGACTTACAAAACATTTGGGCAAAATTAACAAAGATGAGGAAATTTCTGGAGTTAAATAACAGTTACCGTTAACCAAGAGAAAGGAGAAAAAGGTGAATCCAATAATGGTCATCATGCATATGCAAGTAATAGATTTTTCCATCAATTGACTAATTTGACATACTGCACCCAGATTCATCATCATCTATCCAGCCCTGCTCTTCCTGATCTTTTAATGCATCACCATCTTCCCCAGGCTCCTCTCCTCCAGGACAATCACCCAGTACTCAGTACCAGACAATGTCTAAAGTGTCCCATATCTAGTTAAAATGGTCTCAAGAACAAGAGGTCCAGCATGCTAAATCAGTTCATCTAGCATCCACTTCCAGAGCCCCATTCTCCTCCCACCTGCCATTCTTTTCATTTTATTGATCATTAATGCCCAATACTCTTCTAAGCTTTTGCTAAGATCCTGTTTGATTCTTGGTGTTTCCAATTTGAATTCCCCTGGTTCCACTTGGCCTT
>NW_007734866.1:67951-83687 GCF_000696425.1 Galeopterus variegatus
TCCTCTCCTCCAGGACAATCACCCAGTACTCAGTACCAGACAATGTCTAAAGTGTCCCATAGCTAGTTAAAATGGTCTCAAGAACAAGAGGTCCAGCATGCTAAATCAGTTCATCTAGCATCCACTTCCAGAGCCCCATTCTCCTCCCACCTGACATTCTTTTCATTTTATTGATCATTAATGCCCAATACTCCTCTAAGCTTTTTCTAAGATCCTGTTTGATTCTTGGTGTTTCCAATTTGAATTCCCCTGGTTCCACTTGGCCTTTGTACCATGACTGAATTTGCTTTACCCCTGGTACCTCCTCTCTATCTCCCCATGGTTCCAATTTACACACATCTTGCAATAGTTCATTGAGAAAATTTTCTATACCCCCATAACAAATCTGGTAAGATATTTGACCTCATAAATAAGTGACTATTTGATGTGTTTGCAGATGAACAAGTTGTGGAGAAGTCCCAACTTCACCACAAAAGGTGAAGAACAACCTGTAAACATGATAGGAATGAGGAGCTGCCAAAACCTGTCTTCAATAAGTTTTTTTTGCAACCAGACTCAATTATATGTTGTGTTTGGTTAGTCTCTGGAAGATAAAATAGCAGAGAAAATCCCTGTAGCTATTTCATGACATCCTGAAATGACCCATAGCCAGTTATCTGGGAAATAGTTTAGAAATTCCAGGAACTCAAACTCAAACTCCAGTAATTCTAAAAGAAGATTAAATGAGAAACAGGAGACACATTTTTGTTTTCACAACTAGGATTTCTTATTCCAACACCTTTTTAGTTCAGTAGCACAGCCTGAAGAGTGTTATTTCACAAGAAGGAAAGTAATACGACAAAACTGATCTATCTTCACATAGCAAAATCATAAACTTAATTGCATAATTTTATATTTTTTAACGTTTGCATTTATGACTATCATGATAATAGTAGTTACATTTCATGTTCTTCAAAAAGCTCCTCATAAAGCCTGACAGTATTCTCATTCAACTCCTATTAGCTAATAATTTATCTATTTGTCATTTGTCTTTTCCTCTGTCAATCTTTCTTTTCCTCTGCCTCGCCAACCTCATTCCCCAAAAAGGACATACTTCCCAATGCCCACTTTAGATGTGGCCATTGAAGATAAATGCAAAAGAAGGACCTTCTAGAGTGCAGAAAGAGGGCCACAGTGAAGGATGAATTGGGCTGTCTCTCCCAGAAAGTAGACTGGGCCTAATTAAGGAACATTTCCCCATCCTCAGGATAGGGAAGCTCAGCTCATCTGCCCAGCAGGACTTCAGAACTTCTACAGACAACTATCTGCGGGGTTTCCCCTAACCTTCCCCTTGTTAATGAGAATGTTTATTGCAGTTATTTTGCCCCTGTTTCACTACTGTGAGACATATATATTGAGGCAGATAGTTTGTCTTTTCAGTTTATAGATATTTAGTCAAGAGAACCCATATCTAGACATCATATAGGAAGCACCTACCATCCATCACTCAGCAACCTTGAACTGGGAGTCTGACACTGCGACTGGATAACTTCTGAAACGTCTTCCTTGGAAAAGAAGTTAATGTATTATGTACTAGAGGGGATCAGAAAGGAAGACTGAAGTTTTCATTAATGCCGTTCATTAGAATATTTCCGGCTCTTCTCCTTCCAGGCACGGGGTTGGATTGTCCTTCCTTTACCACTTTGAAGCTAGGCCAATGAAATGGAGCAGACATGATGTGTATGTTTTTTAAGTAGAATCTTTAAGAGCAAGAGGACAATTCGCCATGCTGCCTTTTTCCTGCCTTGATGATCATGGATGCACATGACAACATGGACTCGCCACCAGCCTGGTGCCTGAGAGACTATAGTGACCAGAGCCCCCTACTGACCATGATGGCCGTGATGGTCACGAGAGGTAAGCAATACGTTTCTGTTGACTTAAGCAACTGAGATTTTGTGGCTGTATTTTATCACAGTGTAATCCAGTCTATGCTGACTGATAAATCTTCTAAAAGCAGAAGGAAGAAACAAACAGCTTTATTAAGGGAGAGCTTTTCTGCAAAGACCACTGCAGATCAGGTAACATTTCTCATGGCATTGCAAAAATCCAACTCTGTACCAAAATCAAAAGTTAGTATTCTGACAAGGAAGAGGAATATTTGGAAGGAGCTAAAGAAATGAAGAAACCCTGACTTCCCAGCCTATCTCCACAATGCCTTGCAGGACAACCTCTGACTTATAGAGATGACAAACCCCCTTCATCAAGTGCAAATCACTGGAATGTGGCAGATTAGTTTTGCCACAGGAATCCATCTATTATTCCCCTTTCCTTGAAGCAGAATCCAAGATAGTTGCATTTAAACTGAAGTTTAGGGGGGCCAACCCCGTGGCTCACTCAGGAGAGTGTGGCGCTGGGAGTGCAGCAGCGCTCCTGCCGCGGGTTTGGATCCTATATAGGGATGGTCGGTGAGCTCATTGGCTGAGCGCGGTGTGGGCAACACCAAGCCAAGGGTTGTGATCCCCTTACCGGTCACAAAAAAAATGAAAATAAAATAAAATAACAAACTGAAGTTTAGGGACTCTCACAGATGTTAACAGGGACACCTACAAAGCAGCACCTAGATTCATTGACAGTGACTCTAAAAGCTTTGGTTAATTGCTAACAGAGTGCTACAAATTTTAAGCCACTGCATCCCTTCTGTCTTTCTGTCCCTTCCACACTCAGTACACAGCTTTCCTTCCCTAAAAAACCTTCCACAGTTGGCCCCACCTAGCTCTCTGTATCAGTCTCCCTGATGCTCTCTCATCTCCTGTTTAATACTTTATTTTCATCAATTTGAATTCATTGAGGAATTAGTAAAAATATACTTTAGGCAATTTACGTATGTGCATTCTGTCTCCATAACTAATTTATAAATTACTTGAAAACGGAGTATCGTACTTCATAAAATGACAGAACTGTAATTCATCTAGATCAGCTAATTGTTTTACAAGTGAGGTAACTGAAGACCAGAGCTTTTAAGTGACTTACCAGAGGTTACAGGTCTAATTAGAAAAACTGGGACTAGAATTCCCAAAATTCTACTGTTACTGTTGGAACAAGCAACCTTTACTTTTCTAATTTATTCTGCCTTCCAGCAGGTAGGAGACATCCCTTGTATAAACCAGGAAGTCCCAAATGAGACACAGAGTCATCAGCAACACACTGGTAGTGCCTAAAGGGGAGATCATTGGGATTATGAGGCTCGAGCAAAGAGCACTTATAGGGCCGGCCCGTGGCGTACTCAGCAGAGTGCAGCACTGGGAGTGCAGCAGCGCTCCCGCTGCGGGTTTGGATCCTATATAGGGATGGCCGGTGCGCGGAGAGTGCAGCACTGGGAGTGCAACAGCGCTCCCGCCGCGGGTTTGGATCCTATATAGGGATGGCCGGTGCGCTCACTGGCTGAGCGTGGTGCGGATGACACCAAGCCAAGGGTTGCGATCCCCTTACCGGTCACAAAAAAAAAAAAAAGAGCACTCATAAATCTCCCGTAGGGTTGATTCCATGGGTTGAAGAGCAAGCTAAATCATAGGCAGGCAAGCAGGACTTAGCAGCAAGGCTCCTATGGTAGCAGGAAACCTGAAGTGCAAGCAAGAACTCTGAAGCTGATGAAGTTTAACTATAATGACTGAGCATGAGCAATGAGGTTATGGGAATAGAGGGAAGGAAGATGGCTGTTCAGGGAGCACACAGGTTACCAGACATGAAGCAGCAAGACAAATTCCAGATCCCATCCACTGTCCCAACCAAAATTGTATCACTTCTTTTATACTGTCAGTCTTGAATCAGGTAGGCTCAATCTGAAAATGAGCCTAAAGCCTGAATGTACTCAATTATAATAGTTTAAGAGAACTAAGATAAGGTTAAGAATATAAACTCTGCACAGAGTTTACACTTAACAAATGCCATCAACTGGTATTTACTACTTAAGATGATGGGTAGGTAGGTAGATAGATAACACAGATAGACAGCTAGATAGATTAGATTAGATAGGTAGAGTTGAGCTTGTTGACTTTGTCCGTCTTTTTCACGCTACCAGTTTTGCAGAGGGTCACTTAATTCTGCTATGTCCCAATGATATCCCTCAGTGGAATATATGGCAACCCAAGAATGCACATGGGACTTGGCTTACCATTTAATGGTTGATTTTCTGCCAAAATGATACAATAGTTTCTGATCACTTTTCACCAAGGGTGAAATTGTTTAGATTTTGTATGAAATATTTTCTGAAATACCTGTACCTATTAATTGTTCTGTCCCAGTTGAATGTTTTGCTTGATATCATTCCCCAAATGTCATTTCATTTCAGAATTTTTTAACTAATCTTAAATCAAGACAGCTGAATTTGCCTTTTGGTGTGATTTAGAGGTAATGAGTAATCTCAATTGAATGTTTTGCTTGATATCATTCCCCAAATGTCATTTCATTTCAGAATTTTTTAACTAGTCTTAAATCAAGACAGCTGAATTTGCCTTTTGGTGTGATTTAGAGGTAATGAGTAATCTCAAGAGTCTTGTCTGACTGACAGTTGTCAACCAGAAATGGATTCAGAGGATGAACAATTTGACAGCATGCATTTTAGCCCTTGGATTGCACTTAATATTTCTAATTTAGGATTGATGTATCTGAATATCTCTACATCATGAGGCTCTGATTGAGATTTTACCAGTCTCTTGCACTGAGACTTTCCCAGGTTTACAAAAAAACACTTAATAAAATGGCTGTTTTTACTGTTGAAAATAATCTTGGTGAATAGGTCCAGAAGCATGGATAAAAGCCCTCAAGTGTCATTATCTAATTTTACAATATGATACTGAAGAACATAGTGGTCTATTTCAGTCATGATGGCATGGCAAAACCACAAGGCAGGTTAATAATGCTTTTCTGACTTGACCCACTAGGTTGCTACAAGAAGTAATTTTCAAATAGGAGCTTTTGTTATTATTCAGAGAGTTTCAATATGATTTTTTAAGAAGTTCCAAGATAAGAAAGTGTATTAACTTCTATTAACCTGTGTCAGCACCAAGTCTAGGGTAGAAAACCTTGACATGTTCAGCCAAGTAGAGGCATTGACATCACAGGTTCTATCCTGCCCATAGTGCAAGTTTACAATTAAACAACGTGGGCAGAAAGAGAAGGCTAGGAACACACACCATCTGTTTGTTTTCAAAACTCTTTAATGTTTGTCTTTAAATTGCAAAATAAGAGAATGAGAAAACACACTTTAATTCAAATTTTAGGTAATAAGAATTCGATTTCAGTAATGTACTTAAAAAAAAATCAATACTTAAACATTATTCAGGGGAGCCTCTTGCTACAGCAATCAGGAGCTATTTTGTCCCCCAAAGGACATTTGATTATGTCTGAAGACACCTTTAACTGTCACAACTGTGGAGTGCTACAAGCTTCTAGTGGGTGGAGGACAAGGATGCTTTGCATCCTATAGTGCAAAGGACAGCCCCTAACAATAAAGTATTCCCCAGCCCAAAATACCAATAGTACCTGCTGCAAGTGGTTAGGGTATTCTATATTCATCACTTTTGGGTTTTTCCACCAATGTACTTATATAAAATTAATAGTCCAGATTCACTGCCTTTGCCAAAATAAGAAAAAAGTGGCATCTTGAGAAAATAAATATCAAAAATTATTCCTTTAGGCAAATATCTATTTTAATAAAACCTAATATACTCTTAATAAAATGAGAAGTGATTTTGAAATTTTTCACTGATAACTTGAGTAGATTAAAAATACATTGTTAAAGAGCACTTCCTGGGTACTGGCCCACAATTGTATATGTCTATGACATACGCTCAGGCAAAATTTTAAGAGTTAATAAAATAACATCAGAATGACTTTGAAAGCCTTTGTATTGACAGCTTACTTTATACTGGGACAATTCCCAAAGCAAGTACCTAAACTTCACTGTTGAGAAGCTTCTTATGAATCCCCCTTCTGATACTGCCTTCCAGAAAATACTTCCAGGAAATACTGTTTCTCAAATAATAAATAAGCCATTAGCCACCCACACAATATTCTTAAAACATTTCAAGTATTGTTAAAAATATTGAATATTTAATGGGCATTTAAACTCAGTTAACCATAAACATTTCTACAAAAAAGGGTCGTCATTAAATAAATCTGTTGCTGAATGAATAAGGACTTGTGAAGATTCCTATACCCAATTTCTCCTTTAGGGAAATTAATTATACCAGGCAAAAAAGCAGTGTTAATATAACATTTTAGCCACGGTTTAGAAATAGGCTATTAAACCGATTCTACTTATAGAATCTCTACAAGCAGGGGGCATTAATCTCACAAACAAATTCTTCATGTCAATGTGCTACCCATTTGTTCTAGGAATACATAATCAAGTTGCAAAATAAAAATAATACAGCCCGGCTAAAAGAAAATGTATTCCACAGAAATGTTCTTTGCATTTTTATGCTTTTTTTCCCTGCTGGTAAAATTATAAAAATCATCATCATATGAATGGTTGCCATTTAGTAATCACCTGTTATACACTAGGACCTGCACCAGACATCAGTGTGCACTGTGCTTGTCATCACGGCTCCCTTGCTAGATAGATGTTTGTGGAGACAAAGCTAAGGCTCTGTTAAGAGTAAGCATCTGCGCAACTCTAAAGTAGCAGGGTACCTATGATTCAAACCCAGGACTGCTTTACTCCACAGCATGTCTTACTCTCCACTGTGTCTAAATTCACAAGTTCAAAAGAACGCTCAATTTTAAATTCTTTTGTATTTTTCCTTGAATCATAGCCTACTGTTCAAATTCCCAAGCTCAGACAGATTATAAAAGATTGCTACAGTTAACTCTTTATAGTTAACTCCACAGAGGCATTTTTGCCCTGTGTAGTTCTGTTCTTTTCCTAGTCCTATGTCGTAGAGAAAAAAAAAAAAAATTGTTTGTGATATATCTCTAGCTCAGTTTCTTTCTAGGAGTATGACTTTGATCATTCAGTCATTTGTCACTGTTCATACACACTCTTATTTGTAGACTGTTGCAGAACATAGAAACAAGATGTGCAGAGTAAGCAAGAAGAGCCTGTTCTCTGTTTGAAACTTTTCCTTGCTACTCAGGTTTGTCTGTGTTCGTGTGTGTGTGTGTGTGTGTGTGTGTTTTAAATGAACCATTCTACACTCTACACATGTTTACTGAATACCTGACATGTGCCCATGTTCTAAGCGCTTTACTGGTATTAAACTCATTTAACCTTCACAACTACAAGAACAAATGCTGATTACTTACATTTATGCTTTTAACATAAAAATTATTTTCTGGTAAATTGTGATCTCACTTCAGAACTATTCTTCTTGGTACTTATCTGGTATTTGTATTAAAAACGCTACAAGAACAAATGCTGATTACTTACATTTATGCTTTTAACATAAAAATTATTTTCTGGTAAAATTGTGATCTCACTTCAGAACTATTCTTCTTGGTACTTATCTGGTATTTGTATTAAAAACTGGACTGTCTTGTCATAGTCAGTAATTAGACAAGACTAACATGCCACATAAACCTGTGCTTCATAACAACCAATTTGTATAATTAGTATTATAAGAAATGTTATAATATTTAAGAGTAGTAATCCTTAGAGAAATTGTGTTTAAGGAATATGTTCATTGAAATGTAAGCCTGTGCTTCATAACAACCAATTTGTATAATTAGTATTATAAGAAATGCTATAATATTTAAGAGTAGTAATCCTTAGAGAAATTGTGTTTAAGGAATATGTTCATTGAAATATCCTGGGGAAGTCTTCATATTTGTTTCATTTTCTGTGTAGTTGTAATCCTTTGTCATCCTTATCCTTTGTGATTTGATATCATAAGTGTGCTTCTGGGCAGCGAGACACATTCATACAACTCTTTTTATTTAGCAAGATTTCTCAGTATTCCTAGAAATAAAAACAAAGGAAGGCACAAAGCAATGAAAAAGACAGACATACAAGGAGTTTCAGTTGGACGTTTTACCTTTACTATAATTAAAAATTTTGCTTTCTCTATGTGCACCCTGGTTTATTTTTCAAAAAAACTTTTTTTTTAATTCCAAGGGAAGAATCATTGTGCATTAAGCCCATTTGATTTATATTATGGAGATAAGAATAAAATGTTTTTGTTTCTTAGGTAATAAGTGATGAGAAATTCAAAGCCAAGCCGAGAAAGAGACTTTCTGGGTACCTGTAATACCTTGTTATTCTGGGAATGTGAGCTTTAACAAATTTAGAACTCACAAACATGTTCATATTCCTCTATCTCTTAAAAGTTTGAAAAAGTTCTGTTTACACTAAGGTATTCTATTGAGAAATGGATCAGGGTAACTTTCAATCCTAACTTTCCCACTTCTGAAGGCATGTACTGTACCAAAGTGATTATTTTTTCTTTTCTCTCCTTCTCTCCTCCTTACCTCTAGTATACCTCACCTAAACGAACAAAGGTGAAAGACAGCATCAAACCCAGAGAAACTACTCAGAATCCTAGAGAAATATTCCAGCCCACTTTTCTCCATCTCTAATCTTGATTACTGATATTCCCTTTTTTTAACTGCAGGGGGAAAAGTCAAATCACAAACCATTACCAAAAATTGAATGTTTCACATTATAATCCAGTGTTTGAGCTCCTGTTTGCAGCCTGATAAATCGATCACATATTTTGCCATCCCCTAATCCATTTCTATGAAATGAATAGATTGAATAAGCCAAAAGAATACTTCCAAGATAGGCATTCTAGTGTGCAGAATTCAAGAGTATTAAAAGGTGTTCAGGACAGGTTGAGAAGCAACTTTAGCTAACGTGTTAACAGTTATTTTAGGTTAATAAAAAAGTTGCATGTTTACACGTAGTCTTTGGTTATCAAGAAATTAGTTTCATGACCATAAAATAGAAAATAGTAATGATGAGAATACCACAACCATCCATCTTTTTAAATTTAAATTCCTTTCTGATTAAAAAGAAAAGTTGATAATGCAATGTGAGTACGTGACAGCTTCAAGTTCTCACCTTCCCATACCTTCCATAGGGAATGGGGGCATAAATATTTGATGGAGAATTTGGTATCAAGATTCCTGGTATCAAGTCTCATGGTATTAACTGGGTGTTGAGGTGGGGGAGCATTAGCAGGGATTCCCTGAGATAGCAATTCACAACCATGACTCCCCTTTACTTTAGCCCATCACCCACCCCCCAACCTAAGTGAGAATTTCCTGTGTACACAGCAAAGGTAGTCAACAACCATACTTAAGGACAAATTTGTAAATCTCTATAAGTGCCCCCAACGTTTTTGCTTTGTTTAGTTTTGTTTTTTCAATTCACTCTTCTGGTCCCCAGGAAAGGTGATGTGATATCATGGGAAACACCTGACCTATGGTGCTGAACTGCATGACCATGTACTAGCTCTATGATTGCTGACAAATAACTTACTCTCTCTGGGTTTTAGCTTATAAAATGGCAATCAAATCTTTTACCCTCTCCACCTCCCAGAGCCCCTATGTTTGGTTCTTTATTTTTAAAATTGCCTCCTCAAATCTCACAACTCTATTATGCAGACACAATTAAGCACACAAGGAAGGCACGACCTAGGGACATTCAGTGCCTTGGCACAAGATTCAACTTAATGAATGCCAGGATGTGAATGCTTGCAAAGTTTATGCCCTTTCTCCTAGACCATGATTATTCTCGATTGAGATAACTTGTATAAATAGGCTTTGAAAACTGTGAAGCCCTTTAGAGACGTAAGCAACTACTCATATTAGTCATCCTTTTAACAGAAAATACCTATTGAATGCCAGGTACGTTAGTAAACAATAGGACTAAGGAATCAATACAGCATGATCCCTGCTCTGAAGGCACAGAGTGGGGAAGACAGCAAGTTAATGCAGATCACCATTCAGTGAGACATGTGCGAAAACAGAGGTGTACAAAGATAGAGGTATATTAAGATTCAGAAAAGATTTTCTTCTAGTCTTAAAATTTTTTCATTCTTTAAAAAATTCCTCTGTCTATACTCTAGTTAATTATATTTGCCAGTGTTATTTCCTAGTTTTAATAATTTACTATAGTTAGGTAAGATTTTACCATTAGGGGAAGCTGGTGAATGGCATATGGGACTTCGCCATACTATTTTTTTCAACTTTTTGTGCCTTTATAGTTATTTCAAAATTAAAAGCTAAAAACTATCCCCAGGACAAGTTTTATCCTAAGTCTCTATCAGCAAATGCTTTACTTAAACAGTACCATGAAGCAAAACAGTTGTTTTACTTAATACTTAAAATAGGCAGGGGAAAGGAAGGAAATAGGATATGGAAGGAGCTCAGACCTAAGCTTGATTCACTTTAGGATTTGCTAAGACTGGCCCAGCTGGTGAGGACCTCACTGTCAGACTCCTGTGGATAGTCACCAGATCCCTGGTCTTTGCCTTGGATCCCAGCACTGACATAAGCTCTAGCAAATCTTTTCTCTAAGAAGGGGAAGGGAAGAAATAATCCCAGAACAGACCATTAGCTTGATTAGTACATGAAAAAGGAGAATACTGGCATATTATCCACCTCCAAAAGATGGGAGAATAATCTTACCAATATGCAGACTGTGAAATTTCTAGTATTCCACCTTATATTTTTGAAGGTTGTTAACAATTTTGTACTGTTCTTCCCATGAATTCAGGATCATATTTTTGAGTTTCAAGGAAAAGAAAATTAATAAATCTGTGTAAATGCATCATCATCTGCATAAAGGGAAACAAATTATTATATTTGTGAGCTAAATAGTTTCTCAAGCATAATTTCACACATCATTACAAACTTCTTAAACTGAAATGCAAAGAGTTGGGTATTCCAGTTAGGTTTATTTTTTTGTCTAAAAAATTGTAAGCATGTAAATCATTTGATTTCAAGCCTTGTGGTTATGGGTGTGGTTGTTTTTGTGTTTTCTGTCTGTTGAGAGCTTTCCATGGACCAGGAACCATGCTAACTGCTTTACAAACATTATCTCATTGTATTCCTGTAACAACCCTATGAGATATTCCTGCTTTACAAAATAGGAAACATAAAATGAGAAACATTAAGTAGCATTCCTGGTACAATCCCCTAGTCAGTGTTGCAAAAGAGATTTGAATCCAAGTCCGTATCCTTGAAAAGCCTATGCTAGTAAAATATGTTTCAGTTCTAATACTTTCTAAAATTATAACATCTTAGAATTGAAAGAGGGACCTTAACAGATCCCCCGATCTAGCCCATTGGTTTTTAGGCAAGATAAGTATTTCTCCATTTTAGAGATTAAGAAATAATGAAATATTAACCAGTCCAGGGACTCAAAGCTGGTAAGTCCAGGGCTTTTCCCACCTAGGACAAGGCTTTCCCTGTCCCACGCAAGTTCAACAAATCCATGCTCCGTAGTTATGAATTGCCTCTTTTATGGGCTGGTACTATCTTCTCTGTATCCACTGCCCCACATATGCCAAGAACTGATGAATTAGGATACATATTTAAATAATTTGAATGTATAGAAAGCACTTTTGTTTGCAGCAGGTGACACTGAGCTATCCACATAACAAGTACTGGTAAATATTGACCTAAATTTTATATTAGCTCACCTCTTCCTCCTCCTCAGTATTTTTTCCCCTCATTATCCCCACAGCCCCAGAAGTTCTTTTCCCTGTCCTATGTATAGTGAGTGATCCAATACACTCTCATCTTCTTTCAATTCTCTAGCTTCACCCATTACCCTGATCAAAGCAAGGACCCATCACTGAAACTAAAAGCTCTTTCCTTGTTTGGAAATAAGCAGAAGCAAGTTGTGAATATTTCAAATTTAAGTTTTGTTCTCTATCACAACAAAAATAAATTTAAAGTGACAAGGATGGTGTAAAGTAAGATCTCCTGTTATTTGTGTTAGAAATTGGTATTTTCCTGTTAAATAGCTGTATTTTATAGTAACTTGGATATTTGACTTTTTGTTAAGGAGATTCATTTTATAATTATTTCAATATTACCTGAATTAACTGGAGTACCCTTATTTCTTCAATCATCTGTAATAATGAATATGTCTTTTTTGAAATAACCAGTGCTGTCAGAAAAGTCTGAGGGTCATTCTTTGGGAAGGGGACTCTTGGGGCTTTTACACTGGCTGCTCCATGCCACATAGAGCCTTGCCCCTGGCCATTGCTCCAGCAACTCTCCCCACCTCTCTCTTTCCATCAGTCTTCCTCAATTTCTCCTCCCACGTTGCCCTAGAAACTGAAGTTCTCAGTCACTATTGCTGAAGGACACAGCCCTGTCTCCTTAATCCCTGCTTCCAAACTCAATTCCAGCTCTACCTTTAATCAAGGTGCTCAATTGAACCAAAATGTTATCCACATGATTAGCTACAAAATGGCAGAGCAGATGATCTGATCTATTTTTTAATAGTAGAATTCACCCTTTTTAAATAATTTTTTTTTTTTTTTTTTGGTTTTTGGTTTTTGTTAGAGGATTAAGTCTCTACTTGAACTGAGGGGCCATACAATTACATGAGCTATTTCGTTGATTAAAACATCTAGTGATGCTGTTGTCTCCTAGTAATTTTTCCTCCTGATTCTTATCTAATTCATTTAAGGAAAAAATAATATAAAGTTTCTTTTTCTGATTTCCACAGTCTAAGCCTCTAGTGAATTGCTATCTAGTTAGGCAGTTTCCACTTATGTCTGTCAAATACTTTTTAAAATCTGTATCATAAAATCAGACTTTTTTGAGTTGGAAGGAAAATTAAAGCTTATAGAGGACAATACCCTTATTTTTTACAAAGGAAGAAACTAAAGCCATATAGCTGTGTTCCTTTTTATTTTCAGCTCTGTTATTCTTTACTCACTTTTAAAAGTGGGTTTCTAAATTTTAAAAAACCTAGACTGAGGTTATTAAAATAAATTTATTATCCACCAAAACTCTAGCCTCAAAGATCAAAACTTTGCCAATATACTAAGCTAATATAATCACTTTTCACATATCTTCCTGGTAGATAAACATTTTAAATCATTCTCACAACCAAGGAGAGAAAGGTTCTGATCTCACCACCCCAACTCCACGTTTGCAATCAGGCCCAGAGGAACTTTAATAGAAGAGGTTTTAAAAATGCTTGGAACAGATCAAGATCCAGCAGATGTATTCACTATCGACATTTCCCCTCCATCCATGCTGCTATCCTATTCCTCAGACAAAGTCATCTCTAAAGATGCAGTCCTTTTGGAGGAATTGGTAAAGGGACACTAAAATCAACTATATTGTATATTGATAAGTTAAAATAAAAAATAACTAACTAAATAAATACATTTATATAAAAACACTATAAAAATAAATAAACAAAGATGCAGCCCTTTTCATCACATGCCACACAAATCATGAATCTGGCCCTTAGAGCCGCACCTCAGGTTGAGAAATGAGATGAGACTGAGCATTGCTGTAAAGGAGTACAGTGAAGCTACAGCAGAATAAACTTGGCCCACTTCTCAGGAGTAATTTTTAGACTATTGGAATCTCCCAGACACCTCTAGTTTTCAGACAAATGCCTTCTTTTTTCTAGATTTCCAAAATAGCATAGGCATCAAATACCTGTGTGCTTAACCTCTCCCATAACCCCATCCTCCCCAGCAAAAAAGAATACCATGTCTTCTGTCTTTCCACCTATTCTGGGGCTGGTTCCACAGAGGAGGGACAGTGGAGGCCCTGTTCATACAGAGCAGAGTCACCCAAAATGTACTCTTTTCCTCCTTCTTCCCACCCCAGCACACACAGTTTCCTGAGATGGAGTAACAGGGTTCCCCGACTTTGTGGGGATGGAAAGGTCAATGCAATGCAATGTACCCTCACTGCTGCACAAAGCTACCCCGAGGTATTAACCATTCATGGTTTGGTAGCAAATAAATCCCACACTGCTAGTAAACTATATGTTATTTTGACTGTCTGATTTCTTACTTATCGTGTGGGGTGAGACTGTCTTTGCATTTTGGTTGCAAGCATTGGGATGAAGTGGGTATGTGAAAACTAAACAATTCTCCCTGGCCACTTGCCCACCTCCTTCAAGTTTTGCTATATGCTCAGTTTCTCCTCCTTTTCTTCTCTCCCACACTAGTCTGTTTAGTGCCAAGTGGATCTCAGCAGAATTTTCTTTCCTGGCCTCCAAGTAGTCCAGATATTGGTTTCCAATTCTAATCAACCAGTTCCTCTTCTCCCCTAGCACTTGAATTCTCCTTTTGTCTTAGCCATTCTCTCTATTCCTTAGTCCACCATCAGTCCTAACAAAATACTCACAAAGAGAAACTGCTCTCTTGGTTCCAAACCTTGCAACCAAAATTCTTATCACTAGCCATCTCATCTCCCTAATACTCTCTCCTCACAAATTAGGACTCTCATAGAAGACAGCTGCCTCTTAAACATACCGCCTGCAGATCACACACACACACACACACACACACACACACACACACACACACTCATTTTGTAGTTGCCTGGATTCATGAACATCTTTGGCTTTTTTTTTTTTTCAGTATTCAGTAAAGTGGTTCAACACCTGATCCTCAAAATATGAGGAAGTTATGATCCTGCAGGTTGCTGTAGTTATGGCCATTTAAACATAAAAATCTTACTTTCCAGATTTCAAATTGAAACATTATAGAGTAAAACATACAAATGGATATGAATTGAAACTTTTTGATCAAAATTTATAAATGTATGTGCTTGGATCTACTGAGAGAAATCAGATAAGCTGCCCTATAAAGCATTTTTGAAAGCTTTTATCTAGACCACATATTGCCAAGTATAAATTAATGGAAATGACTGATTAAGTTCTCAGATGCATGTCAGGCACTGGCTTCTGAGACAGAATTCAATCTGTCATTACCTTCACTCATAAAACCTCTGATCCTTGTCTCTGCTTTTTATCTTCTTCTCTCATCCTCTGTTGCGCACCCCAGGCTTTTGATATTTTAATAGGTTTTTCCCAGAGCAGGCTAGACATGTTTGGTTCATTTTCAATAGTCCAGAAGATTTGCCATTTTTACTTTCCCAGTGGAGGCTGATTTGCTGGAAATTGCAAATCTTTCTCATGGTTTACAAATGTTCCCACTTCCTCACATATTTCAAACTTAGACAAGGTGACATCATCTGTCATGCTTTCTGTTAGCTTCTCTTAACCTCCACTTAACCTCCCTCTTTGTGTTAAGATCAAGAGAGGTGGCTAGTTTAGCTGAGTCATATTTAGATTTTTATTTCTGCTCTTCTAATTGCAGTCCTTACCCCTGATCTTGTGAGCTTACAGCACAATTTAAGCTCTCTGGAAAGCAAGATTGTTTTTGTTTGTTGAAATTCAACAACTTTTCTCAAAAACTAAGCATTCTTCCTCAGTATTGACCTGAAATAATGTGGTAAGTTATTTGCCCATCCAATTCACTTAATGGAAAAAAATCTGTACAAAGCTTTTGGTAATGCTGCTGGTTCTTAGACATTGTCGGGAAAATGGAATAATTTAATCAGGCCCCCTCGCCTTAGGGATGGCTGGGAGTGGTGCGGCAAATTCTTTGTAAGCAAATTATGGGGGGGGGTGGAGTCAGTGCACATGTGTGGCACTGCCACCTTGGCCGGCGTCTACTGCCTCAGGTGTCCGCCCAGGCAGCCATGCTCTCCAACCTATGGCTTCCAAGGACCTCTTTGCCAGTTACCTAGCTCATAGACC
>NW_007734866.1:85232-86271 GCF_000696425.1 Galeopterus variegatus
AACATGGGAGACCCTGGCTGCTTGGCTATTGCAGTTATGGGACCTAGGGGTGGATAGTGTGGTGTGCTCTGGTGAGGAGATGGAGAAGCTGGCCTCCATCACCATGCACCCGTCCCTGAGGCAGTGGCTGCAGAATAGCCACAGATATGCACAAGGATGACGTAATCACTCCTTGATGGACTGGGTGAATGCATCTGCCCAAACCGTGTGGGCAAATGCTGGAGAACTGCCCGAGATTGTTAGTAAATGGCAAACATATGCTGAGCTGGTCCAAATCATTCGGGAGCTGAGGATGAGGCAGTCCACGTTTAATATGAACACTTGTGGCCCAGACAATGAGAACTTTACAGGCAGCATGAGAGACATAGTGCTGCAAAATGCCCCANTCCATACCCAGCCCTAGCTTGAAAATTGGCCCAGTCAGCAGGATTACAGGCAGGTATAAGAGCTCAACAATTGGTGTAGTCTGTGACAGGCTTCTGAGCAGGTACAGGAGCCAAAAGCCCTTGGAAGAAGGAGGAAATGTGGCTACTTTCGAATATGCTCTGCCCTATGGCCACCTTCCTGTTGATGGGGATCTGGTTGCTGCACACTGTTCTGCAAGTCAGCATAGACCAGGTACTACAATGCAAAACCCCTTGGGAAGGGGAGGAAATGTTGCTATCCTTGAGCGTGTGGTGCCCGGTGGCCACTTTTCTGCTGACCAGAGCCTGACTACTGTTAACTATGCTGCAAACTGATTGAGATTTGTGGCAGAAAGCAGAGCTGTTGGAAGCACAGATAAATGTCCTGGAGGATGATGTGCAGCGACTGACCACTCCTGCCTCTCACACCAGGGAAGGCAACCAACCCAGTGGTGAGTTGGGGGAAACCGTGCATCTCCAGGACTGACCTGTTGTGCATGAGAAACTGGAAGACAAGCAGCCTATGGGACCAGACGGACAACTGGTGGGTGATCCACAGTTGACCCAGTTCACTACCTATGTCCCATATACCCAGGTTGAACTGGTTGACTTGGGAAGACAGTTCAGGCAGAAAC
>NW_007734867.1:0-14450 GCF_000696425.1 Galeopterus variegatus
AGGTAGGGTTTGTTGAAGCTTCCCTCCCACCCCCTCTGTTTTCTGAGAAAGAAGCATGCTTAGTTTGAGGAATGAAGCAAGGCTTAGGCAGTCGTCACCACCTCTTCTATCCTGAGTTCTGGTGTGTGTGTGTGTGTGTGTGTGTGCATATTTTCCCCTTTTTATATTCACCAGCTTTCTCTAGCTTTCTCCCTCTCCTCATACCCTCCACAAAGGGTTTCCAGCAGAGAGCAGCTGGTGCTATGTATTGGCTGCTTTCCCCAGACTAGGGGGGCCTTCACGGGAAATCAATGGCTGCTTATTTTTCCCTGTACTACAGTTTTATGTGTGGACTGACATGGCCCCAACCATACCAATCCATTCTGCAGAGCTATTTCTATTCAGATGTGCCTCTTTACAAATAGCGGAAATTAGTGGAGGGCCAGTGTCAAACTGCTTGTCACATCTTGTTTTCAATCTGTTGAAATCAGGTTTATAGTGTTCTATTCAGAAGCCTGGGTGCCTTTTGAGTTGCACAATGCATTTCAGGAGTTCCATCAGGCAATAAAGGCAGAACTTCACATTGCTATTAAAAAATAATCAAAATGATTAGGCTTTTGAATATTTTGAAGGAACTGATTTGCATGGAATGTGTTGTTTTAATTGCACGTCATTTATTCCTAGGTATTCATCTCTCTAATGTGTAAAAGTATTCCTTGTTCATTTGTCATTATTAGAGCTGCAATGTGTGAATATGTTCTGGTGATTTAGTTGCATTGAAAGAATGACTAACTAAGTACTGTGAGCATGAATACAGTTAATACCTTCCCATATGATGCTAGTATTCCTCAAATCTTCAAACAAATAATTAACATTTACTAAATGCATACCATGTGCCAAGACCACCACTAAATGCTTTACAACTCATTTAATTCACACAACTACCTTTTAAGGTAGTATTATGATCCCCATTTTATAGATAAGGTAATTGAGGTCTAAAGTGTTTAAGTAACTTGCTCAGTATCACAGTTTGTTAGAGGCTAAGCCAAACAGTCTAACTCCAGAGTCCATAAAGTAAATTCTATGAAATATTGATGACCTACAAAACATAGTTTGTTTAGCTTCAGCATCGTTTTTATATTTAGATGCAAATGTACTCAGAAAGCTAAACAAAACCTAGATTTGGGCCTACTACTAGGACTGACTATATAGCCTGTGGAAAGAAATGTAAAGTGAAACATACATTTGACTGGCCTCTTACATGCTGCAGTTCAGGATCTACCAAGAGAAAATGTCAGGTTTCAAAATGGTTCTAAATTGTGATGGGGAAGGTGAAAGCTCAGGCTTAAAGTAAGAAGACAAAGAGATCAAAAGTCTCCACAATAAGGTAAAGCAGAAGTTCTCTTAGGAACAACCCAGGTGTGATGGAAGGTGCAGATTCAGAGATGTGCCTGCCTTCTTCATGCAATGTTTCTCACAGGAACAATTGCCAAGTAGTACTACTAGACGCTCCCAGACGTAACACTTTCCACTGGGATACTCAATTGTTAGGTTGGAGAGGGCTGACTGTTCTGTAATCTGAGGCTAGACCTCCTATCTAATGTGAAATAGTTTTTTTAAAAATTATTTTTTAATAAAAAATACCTGAGGAATACTCACTCTAAAAAAAAAGTAATATTAAGATAAAACATTAGCTAGTTAGAAGTTTATTTCTTTCTTCTTTCTTTCTTTTGAGGGGTGAAGAATAGGATATTATAGATAAAATTGAAATCTCCTTTGATCTCCTCCCTTTCTCCCCAGGGACAATCATTATTGTAAATAAATAACTGGTACATGTTTTTATACTTTAACTACCTGCATATTTATCCAGAAACATTAAACAAACATATTTCACATGTTTTGTAAAATTTACAAATGATATACTATACATAAAGTGCACCTTACTTATTTCATTCTATTCTTTTGTTTTGTAAATCTAACTTGAATATTATGGGTCTATTCTAAAACACTGTTTAACTGCTGTGCATAGGATCACGTTTAATGAATATACAATTATTTATTATTTTGTTTGCTGGTGGATATTTGTGTTGTTTCCGAGATTTCATTACAAATAATGCTACAATGTAGCTCCCTGCACATCTCCTTGCACAAATGCATGGGAATTTCTTCAGGTAATATACTTTGGAATGGTGATGCTACTTCATAGGATATGTGCATTTTCAATTTCAGTATATTCTGTGATATTGTTTTACTAAATAGCTTCAACAATTTATACAACTTCTAACAGTTATTAAGAGTTCTCATTTCTCAATGGCCTCTTCAACATGTAGTATTGTAATTTTTTGTGATTTTGCCAATAAGATATGTGAAAAAAAATCTTACTATTTTAAATTAATTTCCAGAATTACTGGTGAGGTTAAGAATATTTTGCCATGATTGGAACAACTCAGGTTTAAATGCTTTGCCCATCTTTTTAAATCAGTTTTTCATGCTGTTGTATTTTTACTCATTTGTGAAATTCTTACTACTAATTTATTGTCTTTTATACCCTTAGCATAGATATTCTCTGAATCAGCTGTTTGTCCTTTTTTATGTTGTCTTTTGATTATACAGTAGATTCAAATAAAAATATAATCTATTTTACAAAAAATTTCCTTTTCTATATATGCTTTTTCTATGTCTCATTTAAGAAATTCTTATCTAGATCAAAATTACAAAGATCTTTTCCTATATATTGAACAACTTAGTGGTAATTCAGCATTATTACATTTGGACTTTAGTACAGTGATTAGTAATAGACACATAATTCTGACAGTTTCATATAGGAAATAAATTTTAGAGCCATCCCAAGAAATGCCACTAAATCAGTCTATGGAAAAGGCTCAAAGAAGAGGCACACTTTGTCCTAGCCTCAGAATTCATATAGGCAGGTGAGTGAGCTCTAAGGTGGCCCGCACATCCCAGCACAAGTCCTGTGCTCTCCTTTAAGCTTGCTCCAACTATGGAATCCAGTGCCATCATTCCCTTAGTCTATTGTCACTTTCAAAAACTGAGCACTAAATTGTTATGCTCTTATTTCGTGTAAGTTAATTATTTTTTCTCTCTCTCTCTCTCCCTACTGGGGTGGAGTTGGGATAGCAACCACATTTATAATAAAGAAGTGAATTGGCGGGAAATAATAGAGGTTCTAGCATCAGTGCTTTCAATGACAAGCTATTTAACCTTGGGCAAGTCAATTAACCTCTTTTCAAAAGTCATAATTATACCTAGCCCTGACTGACTAACAATCTTGCAATAAGAACAAAATTGGTATCTTGAAAAATTCTAGGGCAAAAGTAAGGTAATAACAATAACCGTTTTAGTAATCAGTATCTGTCATTACTTATTTCTATACCATGGTAGATTATAAGTTATAACCACCACCTATATGTACAAGAAAATATATAAAATTTATAGGTTTTCTCAATTCAATTTTTCTCCCATGAATAAAGATTATAGGACATATAACAGTCTGCTTACCATTCTAACCATTAACATTTATTTCTACAGTCTGTTTTAGCTTTCTGACTTCCTACTTCATTTTTTTCCACTGAATACCATCAACATTTCTTTCATTTTTTTCTCTTTAGTAGTCCACACACATACCAACCCCAAATGAGTCTATTTGACTTTCTCTTTTTAAATTACTCTCAGCAACAAAATATTAAATGTTCGGTTTCTCTAACCAACTGTGAATTTTTCAATGCATATAATTGAGAAATGTTCCATTTGCCTATATTTTTATTATTCATTCCCTTGTACAGAATGCTAAGGGATATAAAAGAAGAATCTTCAGGCTGAACAAAATGACCTATCAAAAGAAACCATTTGGTGGAAGAAACCATTTGGTTTCTATCATTTAGAATTCCTAGGTATTTCCAAATGACAGCTTCCTGAAATGTTATGGGATAGTCTTGATTGAAATAACAGAATATCCTAGATGACTGTCTTATGTCTTAAATTCCATAACTCTGATTATATAATGGGTTTATTGTTGAAATCTATTTCCAGCAAGTTTGTTTATCAGTGCTCATCTTTCCCTGAATAGAGAGAAGTTTTTGTTGTGGGGAACTTTGGGAAGAACCATTTCCTCTCTTCCTGCAAAAGCAAAATATTTTATGCACCACATATTTTCATGGAATTCTGTCTACAGAGACCAAAGAAATACATAGCAAAGACTAAAGATATTGAATCAATTCTCAGGAGCCAATAGAGTTTCTCAGTGATTTTACTGATTGGCATGTTCTGCATGGCTTTCAGGATCCATTGCTGACTTAACAAGATAATTTACCAGGAAGCCATAAAAAGACATCATCCCTTTTGGTCTGTCTTTATCAGGATCACAACAACTATGGTAATTTCCAAATGAGAAAGTATTGAAGGTTGAACATCATCTGTGCTATAGGAAAAGAAATGCATGGAGGTACTAGAATTGTAGGGCCGGCATAAGCAAGATTGGATCTTGAAAGAAAATATTTCTTTTTCACCAGCAAGATGGCTGAAGAGAGACAGTAAGCCCTCACCTTTAATGCAAAAAAAAAGACTAAAGCAAAAAAATAGTCATTGGTAGTGTGTCTAGCAGAAAATAACAGAAACCATCTAAATATTGAGGAAACCCCCCAAGACCTGGAATCTTGAGACAGCAAAGTAGAAGGACAGGGAAACTCCTGAACAGGACCTGTGCAGAGAGTGGAGAAACCCTGCACTGCTGGGACAAGGTTGGCCAGGGAGGACAGGCAGCAGTATCCTGCCAACCTAGCAGCCCCACACACCCCAGCAGACAGCACAAGGGAGGAGCATGCTGGCTACCAGAAAACATGAATTCTTCCCCCGCTAGAGCTCAGAACCCCACCCAAATCAATGCCTCAGCCCCTCCTCAGTGGACAATGAGCAGGATTTGACACCTGAATCTGTGCCTTCCTACCCCAGGAGCTCAGAGGTCTGACTGACACAGCAATGTCCCCAGCATGAGTAGAATTTGTGCTAGAGGTGTGTAAACTGCCTAGATCCATTCCATCATCCCCAGGAGCTCAGTGTCCAGTGTCCTGTCTGACATAGCAGCCTGCCTGCACCAGAGGAGAAGGTGCAGAGAGACAGTCAGAACTTACTACCATACTCACACAGAACCTAACCTATGAAGCCTAAAATTAAAAGAAGTGACTACACCATCAGATGCCCAGACATCAATGCCAAGATACAAGAAGCATGAACAAACAGAGAAACAGGACTTGCCCAAATAAAGACTACGGTTCTTCAATGCTAGACCCCAAACTACAGAAAGCCAGTGAATCACCTGAAGAGGAATCCCAAATGGCAATATGAAAGAAACTCAACATGATGGACAAGAAAATAGAAATCACAATGAAGTCAGAAAAACAATCCAGGACATGTATGAGAATTTCAACAAAGAGAAACAATAAAAACGAATCACTTAGAAAACCTTCAATGAAAGGATTCATTGAATTCATTCAAAAAAATAAAAACACAACCAAGAGCATAAGCAGCATATTAAAACAAGTGGAAGAAAAAAATTCTGAGCTAGAAGACAATCTTTTTTTATTAATGTAGTTGGAACCCCTAAAATAAAAAAGAATTTAAAAAAATGAAGACAGCCTATGAAATCTTTCTGATAACCCTAAGCATACAAACATACATATTGTGAGTAATCAGAAGGGGAAGAGGAAGGAAAAGGTACTGAAAGCCTATTTATTAAATAATAGCTTAAAACTTCCCAAGTATTGGGAAAGAGATGGTCTCACAGATCCAAGAAGCTCAAAAATCCCCAAAGAGATTCAACCCAAAAAGGACCTCCCTGAGACACATTATAGTACAGTTGTCAAAACTCAAAGACCAAGAAAGAACTCTAGAAACAGCAAGAGAAAAGCATCGAACTATCTATAAGAGAATCTGCATCAGGCTAACAGTATACTTACCAACAGAAACCCTACAGGCCAGGAGAGAGTAGGATGATAAATGCAAAGTGCTGAAAGAAAAAAAGCACCAACCAAGAATACTATACCCAGAAAAGTTTTCCTTCAGAAATGAAGGGGAAATAGCATCTTTCTCAAACAAACAAAAAGTGCAGGAATTTATCACCACTAGACTGGCCCTTCAACAAATCCTCAAGGGAGTTCTACATCTGGAATCAAAAGTGCAATACATATTACCATAAATATGCAAGAAAGAATAAAAACTGATAGCAGAATTGATAAGCAAATGAGAAAGAGAAAGAATATGTATCTTTTCACTACAAAAACCCCCACAAAACAGTAAAGAAAAACAAAAGGAAGGGAAAAAAAAAAACCAAAATAAACATAAAACTATAAAAAAAAATTAATAAAATGGCAGCCAAATTATCCCTCTTCACAGATGACATGATGATCCTGTATATTGAAAACCTAGAAACTCTACCAAAAATCTCTTAGAGCTGACAAACGAATTCATAAAGTTGCAGGATACGAAATCAATACACAAAAATCAGTATCATTTTTATACACCAAAAATCACCCAGGAAAAGAAATGAAGAAGGCAAGACCATTTACAATAGATACCAAAAGGATAAAATACCTAGGAATAAATTTAACCAAGAAGGTGAATGATTTCTACAACAAGCATTACAAAACACTGCTGAAAGAAATTAAAGAAGAAACCTATAGATGGAAAGACAGTCCATGTTCATGGATTGAAAGAATTAACATTGTGAAAATGTCCATACTACCAAAGTGATTTACAGATTCAGTGGAATCCCCATCAAAATACCAATGACATTCTTCACAAAAAAGAAAAAAAAAATCTCAACATTCATATGGAACAACAAAAGACCCCAAATAGCCAAAGAAATCCTTGGCAAAAAAATAAATAAATGAATAAAGAAAGCCAGAGGCATTACACTACCCGACTTCTAATTGTACTACAAAGCTGTAGTAACTGCTGTGGATTGGATGTTGCCCCAAACTCATTGAAACCTGATCCTTACTGTGACAATGTTAAGAGGGTGGGAAATCCTATTATAGTAATTGAAAGGTGTGGCCTTGAAAAGGTGATAAGATTGTGAGGACCACCCCTTAGTGAGCAGATTAATCTGCTATTGATGGTTTAATGGTGATCATGGGCATGGTTCTGATGGCTCTAAAAGGAGAGTACATGAGAAGATCTCTCTCTTGCTACTGCCTTTCTCAAAATGTGATACCCTGCATTGTCAAAGTCATCAACAAGTAAGGCCCTCTCCAAATGTGTTCCCTGGACTTTGGACTTCCCAGGCTCCGAAACTGTAAGCAATAAATATTGTTTCTTTATAAATTACCCAGTTTCAGGTATTTTTGGCTTAAGAAATAGAAACAGACTAACACAGTAATGAAACAGCATGGTACTGGCATGAAAACAGACACATGGACAAATGGATCATAACAGAGAACCCAGAAATCAGCCCACATGCTAACGACCAATTGATCTTCAACAAAAGGACCAAGAACATACACTGGGGAAAAGACTGCCTCGTCAGCAAATGGTGCTCGTAAAACTGGACGTCCATGTGTGGAAGAATGAAACTAGACCTGTACATTTCTCCATATACCAAAATCATCTCAAAATGGATTATAGACTTAAATATAAGACCTGAAACTCTAAAACTCCTTGAAGAAAACATAGGGGAAACACTTCAGGAAGTAGGACTGGGCAAAGACTTTATGAATATGATCCCCAAAACACAGGCAGCAAAAGGAAAAACAAACAAATGGGATTATGTCAAACCGAAAAGCTTCTGCACAGCTGAAGAAATGACCAACAGAGTGAAAGACAAACTACAGAATGGGGGAAAATATTTGCAAACTATGTATCTGACAAGCGATTAATATCCAAAATACACAGGAACTCAAACAACTTAACAGTAAAACAACAAATGATCTGATTTAAAAATAGGCAAAGTAGCTGAATAGACAATTCTCAGCGGAAGACATACAAATAGCCAACAAGTATATGAAAAAATGCTCAACATCACTAATCATGAGGGAAGTGAAAATCAAAACCACATTGAGATATCATCTCACCCCAGTTAGACTGGCTGTTATCAAAAAGACAGAGAACAACAAATGCTGATAAGGATGCAGAGAAAGGGGAACCCTCCTACACTGTTGGTAGGACTGTAAATTAGTACAGGCATTATGGAAAACAGTATGGAGTTTCCACAAATAACTACAGACAGACTGCCGTGTGATCCAGCAATCCAGAAATCTGGGTATATACCCAAAGAAATGGAAATCATCATGTCTAAGTGAAACCTGCACTCCTATGTTTCTCACAGCTCTATTTAAAATAACCAAGATGACTGGATAAGGAAAATGAAATATATGTACACAATGGAATACTACTCAGCTGTAAAATAGAATGAAATTCTGCTATTCACAGCAGCATGGATGAGCTCAGAGAAAATTATGCTAAGTGAAAGAATCCAGGCACAGAAAAAGAAATACTGCATGTTCTCACTCATAAGTGGGATGAAAGAGAGAGAGAGAGAGAGTACAAAAGGAAGGAAGGAAGGAAGGAAGGAAGGAAGGAAGGAAGGAAGGAAGGAAGGAAGGAAGGAAGGAAAGAAGGAGGGAAAGAAAAAGAAAAAGAAAGAAAGAAAGATCACAATAACACGTTGAACTTTCAAAAGGAGAGAACAGAACTGTGGTTACTAGAGATGGGAAAGGGGGAGGGGGAGGGGGGTTAGGGAGAAATTGGTTAATGGTCACAAGGAATGATTACATTTTGTAATTATGGACATGATAATTGTTCTGATTTGATCATCACCCATTTTACACAGGTATTGATATTCAACTCTGTATCCTACAAATATGTGCAATCAATTAATTTTCAAAAAGAAAAAAGAAAACACAACCAAAATATTTAATAAAAATGTTTTGGATCTAGAATTCTCTTTTCACCCTAATATTGAATAAAGTACAAGGAGAAAAAAATTGCTAGATTACAAAGACTAAGAAAACCTACCATCATCCAAAAACTCTTTCTGAAAAAATTTCATGAGAATATTTTGCAGCAAAATGAAAAAGGAATCTAAGTAGGAGGAAGACATGGGATGGATTTTAAAAGCAAAATAAAGAAAACATTCTCTGTAATAAAAATAATCTCAGGATGTGGGTTATGTACCATGCCAGTAAATAATAATTTAGAATAGACAGCCATCGATTATCTGGAATATCATACTGTATGGTTAAGAAGCCAGATGCCCCTGTAAACTTTTATTAATCATATTCTCCATTAGTAGAAGCAAATCAATTTCAAAGGAATATGTGTCCATCACTTTAAGTTATTTACACACGTGATTTTTACAACTAATAATATTTACTTGATCAAAATACTATAAATATTGTTTATTGGCTTTAATTAAACTAAAACTATAAACAAAGATTGGAAGACTAAATTTTGCATGTGTGTGTGTATGTGTGTATGTGTGTTTTATAATTACAGTTTATTTTAAACAAATAATTTGGTGGATTGAGTTTGTGAAGATCTGGAAAGAAGGAGAGCTGGAGAGAAATGGAGGGACACATATTTTCTCATCATACACAGTAGTAGGCAAAGTGATATCATCTTGAGTAATTAAAATTATTATTGCATTAGAATGTTATGTTACCTCATAATGATAACCAGTAGAAGTAAAAAAATAGATCTGGCAGACCTAGGAAGCAATTTGAGAGGGATGTTAAGAGTGTACCAAATGTGTAATATTCTATGTCAGAGAGTCTATAAATACCATCTGAAATTGATTGATCAAGAAGTTCACGTACAAGTGGATTATTTAAAATTAGAAAGGCAGCCAGCCCCACCAGAGGTATTGCAAACAACTGATAATGGTAAAGAACTGAAGGAAGAGGCAAGAAGATTTGCTTTCTACTATACCAGTTAGTACTGTTTTAGTTTTCATCATCTTATGCATTATTTACTTTGGTCATAAATGTATAGACCGAGAGAAAAAGAATGTATGTATTGTTCATGTTTTGAGGACCTCCTCTTTATAAAAACATGTTGGTCTTTAGTGCTGTCGAATACAATTTCTGAAATATGACATATCTACGCTGTCCAATATCATCACCACTAGCCACATGTGACTATGGAACATATGAAATGTAGCTAGTGTAACCGAGAAACTTTATTTTTAATTAATTAATTGTAATTAATTTAAATTTATAATACCTACCTGTGTCTCATGGCTACCATTGCTCAGTGCAGCTCCAGATAAATAGTTCCTAATCTTTCACGATCAAAAACCCTTTATTACTTTTTTTCCTCCCAGAAACCCTCACACTTTAAAGGATTTGACAACCACATTTCAGTAATAACTTATTTGTTTACTGTTCTTAATCAAACACATATAACTGCTAATTAGAGCTCTGGTGAAGCGGAAGCAGTGTCACCTCACCATGCAGAACCAAAAGCAAAGCAACTTGATGGTTTGGAGGGGAGAAGTTCATTACTAATTCAGATACAATTTTTATTAGTGTTTTTAAGATAGTAAAGTTCACAGACCCTCTGCTAGTGTTACACGAACCCCAAACGGTCTGGCAATTTCTGCTGTATCTTAATGTTCTTCTAAGAGCCTGTCACTCTGTTTTCCCTCAAGTCCCTGATGGAATTATGAAGGATGTTGAATCAGTAATAGATCGCCACATCCTCCTTCCAGCTGTAAATTCTCTGCTTCTCCTTGGAGAGCTCAGTTGTTCTTTGGTGTCCCAGAAATCAATGAAGTCTGCTAAGGCACTGGGACTTTATCCTGCTTGAGGCACACTGGTCATTAGCAGGTCCTAGACGCTGCAACCTCCAGGTGGTAAAGATGTTGGAGGCAGTGGTAGTTACCCCACCCCCACCCAAATCTTCCCCAAAGAACCATTTCCAAGGCAAAGTTCCACTATGAAGGAAAAAACTTTCCTTTCTCCTCTTGTTGCAGTCACTGAAGGAAAAAAGGCCTTCTTTGGAGCAAAGTTCTGGCACTGTTCCATTTACATTCTGCTCTATAGAGGCATCAAGAGGTCATTCATCGAAACTAATAATCAGAATGCAGAGCAAATAAGAGTAATAACCTCACACAGCTTTTCAGTCACCTGGGGGAGCTGGCTTCAGCAGGCCAAGGATACAGGAGCTGGATTTTAAGCTGACTATATCATTTTATGGTCAATATATCACTACATAATGCGAAAGTGAAGGGCATTGTCCACTGTTTTAGTGTTACACACTGTGTGAGGCAGGAGTTGGAGAATTGCTGTCATTTCAAGCAAGGTCTATGGGGCGAGTACCTTTAAAGAGCAGGTTCTCATTAGAGGAGGATGAGCCACTTGACAATTGCGTACACCTTGTTAGTGGCAGGAGCTTGTGGAAAAAGCATGCACACACTAACCTACGAACAAATCACTTAAAATAATTTATTTTTACTTGAGAAAAAGAGAAGATCATTTGCTGTGGTTTGGAATTTTAAACAATGCTTTTGTTGTCAGGTCAAAAGAAGATAAAGAAATAAGCAGTATTCTCAATGCTAGTTATAAATGACATGCCACGTTCCTGCCTGTCATCCCTTTGCAATAGTTGGAATATTATCAGCCCATTCTTGGGAGTCAGATCGAGTCCTCATGCATTGCTCTGAAGGAAGAAAACAGAAAAAGCTCATTGACACAGCATTTACTTAGCACCTAAATTCTGAGACATATGAGAAAGGGGGTGGGAGAAGGGATTGCATTTTAGTTTCTCTATAATGGCATTTGTGACATTTTATTATAATTGTATAGCAATTATTTCCTTATATTCTTATGCTGCTATTANTTTGTGACATTTTATTATAATTGTATAGCAATTATTTCCTTATATTCTTATGCTGCTATTAAACAAGGAGATGTTTAGAGTGCATCTTCTAATTTTTATGTTACTAGCACCTAGTTCAGTCAGTGGCACTGAGTAAATTGTTATAAATTTGTTGAAATATTTGTTGAAAGAATGAAGAAACAAATAACCGATGTCCCTTGTCCTCAAGAAGTTTAAAAACAAGCTGGAAATATAATTTTATTAGCTCCTTTTATTCTCTACTAACACTAAGGTACCACCTTCCCTCTGTACACTGGTCTCACTGCCCATCACCCCCATTCAGCCCCCTCATCTACAAATTCTATTTCTGAACAGTGCTCTCAATTCTCCTTTCATTTCTATTCATTGCCACTAATTTCATACAGGCTCATCCTATCTTACATGGATTATTTTAAGAATTTCTAACTGGTTTCTATAACCAAACTTTTCTCTGTCTCCCAGCCCAACCTGTACACTGTTGCCAGATTAGTGCTTCTGGTCACTAATCAAGATAGAGCTGTCAATAAATGTTAGGGATGGGATGATAATGAAGTTCATTCTTATAGCAAAATGAGAAAATCTTGTCACAATTTTAATACTCTTAATTATTTTAGAAACACTGAGTATAAAAAAGGAGAAAGACTATAAAACTAAATTGTTAAATATGGAAATACCATATTATTATAAAAAGGATAAGAATTTATTGAAACAATGATATGATATCATTTCTGAGGTGATATAAACATATTTGTGTAATCATTTGAGGTAGTTAAATTTTATGACCCTAAATTTATTATAAGATTCTCAAAAGCAAGGATCAGATCTCATGCCTCTTTGGTTCATTCACTGTGCTTTGTCCATAGTAGGTCTTCACTTCATATGGAATTCTTTATGATTTTATAGAAAAAAAAAATAGCAGTTCAAGAGACAAAGATAACAGGCAACACACTTTATTATGGTCATTGTTTCATTTGGAATAGTGGAGGTTTTATAGCCCTAACATTAAAGAAGCCATTTTCCCCCTAAATTAAAGACTNAAAGTTATAGTGGTGAGATTAGAATATTTTAAAACATGAAATAGTAGAAATAATAAATGTTATATAAGTTATGTTTAACATAAAATATAAACACTGGTTATGTAAAAATAATAATAAACCTAATAAGAAGGTGAAAGAAGGAGTAAGAATGTAGTTTTGTGTTCTAATATTTATATTTGTATAGCATGAACTCAATCAGAATTGTCTAAGATTAAAATGTAAAATTGAAAAAAAAATGAGGTTTCTAATTTTAACATTTCCTTTGTAGTCTTTTTGTTGTTGTTAGAATGATCTTAGAAAATAAAACTTTNAAATTTTATGACCCTAAATTTATTATAAGATTCTCAAAAGCAAGGATCAGATCTCATGCCTGTTTGGTTCATTCACTGTGCTTTGTCCATAGTAGGTCTTCACTTCATATGGAATTCTTTATGATTTTATAGAAAAAAAAAATAGCAATTCAAGAGACAAAGATAACAGGCAACACACTTTATTATGGTCATTGTTTCATTTGTAATAGTGGAGGTTTTATAGCCCTAACATTAAAGAAGCCATTTTCCCCCTAAATTAAAGACTAGGTACAATATTTTTAAAGCATCTGTTGGTAGTCATGGGGCTAAATTTGTTTTACAATAGCAACACCTAATCCATTCTGCTTGTTGTTAACATGACTCGAGCCAAACCAACAATGAATATTTGTCAAAAATGTTGAGGGAGTCTGCAAAAGTCAGAAGAAGCTGATACTTATTCAGTATTTCCTCACAGAACATAGTAATTCCCATTTGACTCTCAAGCCCATGAGGTTTAGAAAAAAAAAAAAGGAAGAAGCAACACATTTGAGGGGAGAGTGGCAGAGTGAAGAATATTGAGCTGAGTTTCTGCTTGCTAAATAGCTATAAAATAGATGCTATTTCTATAGAACTGTTATCACAAACAAATTCTCATATGAACCAGCATATGAAACCAGTTTGAAAATACTGAGAACCAAGTCAAGTTTCAATTTCTGTCTAATCGATATGGCTATGTTCATATTTTAAAATTTAAAGCTATTTTCTAGTATTTTGTTTTCATATGTTCATGTACCAAAATAATGTAAAATGCTTCACAACAAAATGTCTAACTCTCACCCCTGCAGCCATCTGCCCACTACCCATCTCCATCACATATAATCTTTTTCCTTAATTTCTTAAGAATTCTTCCAGGGTTTCTTTATCCAAATACACACAAATAAAAAACACATATTTTTATTTTTCTTCTTTTTTGAAAAAGGAAGTATAGTCTATGCATCATTCTGCATTTTTTTTTTCATTTAACAATTTTTTCAGAAATCATTTCACATCACTACATAAATAGCTCCTTCAATCTTTATCTGGCTGCATAGTATTCTATTGCATATGCATGGATACAAATCATTTAAACAGTCCTTGCCAGCGAACATTAGGGACATCTTTGACATTTTTCTATTGCAAAAATGATGAAAAATAACCTGGAATATATTTAGTTTTGTATATATGCAGGTAGAAATATGAGAAAAAATTTCAGGCATCTAAATAGAAAATATAAAGC
>NW_007734867.1:16186-23307 GCF_000696425.1 Galeopterus variegatus
GAAAGAAAGAAAAAATACAGGTTAATTATGAATGCAACTATTTAAATATATCAATTGGTAGATAGAAATAGAACACAAATGAATTAAAATTGTTTTTAACTAGGATAGTGGTGATGATGTGGGTGACTATTTTCTTGTTTCTAATATTTTGGTAATGTTGCAAGTATGTTTGTTGGTTGGTTAGTTGGTTGTTTTGTTGTTGTTTTTTTTTAACAATACAAAAGAGTTTTTATTAGTATTCAAATGCCTGAACAATCATTTATGGCTTTAATAGAATTAATGGCATGAATTTATGTAGCTACTTCTAGTAGAAAAGTTCTCATGTAAACGAATCCAAAAAGTTCCTCTGAGGGCCGAGCCCGTGGCACACTCAGGAGAGCGCGGCGCTGGGAGCGCAGTGGTGCTCCCGCCACGTGTTCTGATCCTATATAGGGATGGCCGGTGCGCTCACTGGCTGAGCGCGGTCACAAAAAGGACAAAAAAAAACAAGAAAAAGTTCCTCTGAAATCATTTAGAGTATGTAGGTCAAGTATTTGCTTAAAGGAATCTACTTAAGCCAATTTGCTATTTTTATTTTTTATTTAAATTACGAACATATCATCCTAGAAAGAGGTAAGAACACGTTAAAAATCATTATCCAGTTTTCTCTCTAAACTTGAAATAATGGGAATAACATTGAAAAGAGTGAGAACATGATTTTGAGCTGGACTAGTGCCTAATTTTGAATTTTTATTTATAATCCTCTGAGATGTGAGCATATATTTGATTCAAATGGATCTTTCATACAAGGTATTGAAAAAACACAGCTAATTCTAAATGACTATGTATTTTTGCAGATTATAATCAGTAGGAACGAGAGAAATCTACGAATTTCTATCACCTGCACAATGCTTGCACCAGAACACCGACTGCATAGCAGATCATTATCTACTCAACCTTGAATCTTGAATTCTGTTTTGTTAAAGATGAATACAATCTATTATTTCTCATAGAACAGTGAAGCTGTTAGCTACATACTACACTCAATTATTTGTTTATTCTCTTGTGCATGGGTTCTCTTTCACAAGCAAAAACAATTCTTCCAATGGTGCCATGGGAACAATGGACTTTGTTCTTCTACTGCTGGTTACGATATACTAAAGGGTTACTGAGATATTTACCCCACCTTCAGAGAACCCCACAAGGACATGTGTCCATATCTGCCATAATGTTCAGGCCTAGGTGGGCAGCTTGATACCTATACAAACTATAAGCTTGTAACTTAAAAGGTGTCAGAATAAAAGTGGGACTGAAAGTGATTGCTATGCACCCATTGTATTTACCTTTAGAGGGAAGCAAAGAGGAAACTAAGCCACTGGCTAAAAGTTTTATCAACAGTAGCACATCCATGTTGGCATCCCTTGTGGGCCTTGTAATTCCACAACCCTGGCAGAAGTGAGAAATGCAACAGTGTCAGATGTTTTTTTCTTTAGTGGATTGCTTCAGGCTATATTCCTATAGAATTTAGAAAATCAAAAATAGCACTTTTCAACAAGCCCTTTGTGTACCACTTTCCTGCTTCACAAAGATAGCATTGATAAATCATACCAGCACAGGAAAAGGGAGCAGAGAGCAGGGAATGGGTGTGAAATCTTATGCTTTGTATTTAAAAGAAAACAACTTAGTGTTTATTCTATTCAAATCCCCATTTCATTTTTTAAAAACATTGGAAAAGATGAGCTGGTGGATACCAACTTTTTATACCATGTAATCCAGTTGCTATCTTTCTACATTAGACTGAACATATCTCCCTAATGCAACTTACACAAAATGACACACAGCCATGCAGCAGGGAGGCATCTAAGGCTGCTTTCTGTAAGAGGGAAAAGGATATGGGTATGAGATTCTAACTTTATGATTGTTTCCCAGAATACTTGTTAAAACAGGAAACTCTGGCTTTTTGTTCACCAATTATTAAGAAGTCTACTGAGCAAATGAAAAATGTTCCTGAATGGTGTAGAGAAATTCTGTAATTCATTTTAGAACTGAAAAAGAATACTTGCTAAACTGGCCTTGGCTTGAGTATCCAAATGCTCAAGATACGTATGAAAAGATAGTTTTGTCTTAGAACAGAAAACTCTATTACACCAGAACAAAAGTAACTGGAAACCCAATTAATCAGTACTTCACATACACACATTCTGCATTCTGCTTTTAGCAGAAAGACATAAAGACATACATGGTTTACGTCAGTTGAAGAAACCACCACCACCAACAACAAACTACCACAATTTCACAAGCAAGATAGGCAGCAAAGTGTAGTAGTTGAAATTATTTTACTCAGAGCCTAGAGACATGGTTTTTATACCAAGCTCTGTCATGAATTAATTGAGTAGATTTGGGTAGATAACTAATTTTAGGTCCAGAAGCCTTTTATGTTAAAAAAAAAAAATGCTGGAGTCTTCTTGCCACATACACAGAATGTTTCTCCAGGCCAGAGCCAACTCCCCCTGAGCAGGGCTCCGTTCCTGGGCTATGTAGGCTGGCTGATTTGTTCTACTTGGCCAGGGCAATGTGCTCAAAAGTTCCATGCTTTCAAACTTGTCCTTAGACTACTAGATTGGCCACATTTGGGAGCTTACTAGAAATGGCTCTGTCCTGGGGCTACTGAATCAGAATCTAAAATTTTAACATGATCCTCAGGTGACTCATGCGCATCCCAGTTTGAGAAGTGGTGATGTATTTGACTACAGGACCCACCACCTTTTGTTGTATTACACCCACTGGTCACATTAATTTATTTGAAGGATCCAAGGAGGCATTTTATTTTTTTGACACCCTACATCTTTTAGTGTGTAAAGGTTGAAAGTAGGCTTTGAAATCAATCAGACTTGGTGTAGGAATCTAGCTCTGACACTAAGGCACTGTGTCATTGACATTTTGCATAGCCTCACTGACATTTCTGTCTAGAAAACTGGGATAATTAAAACCACCTGGCATAGCTAATGTGAGAATTAAAATAAATTGTTCATTCAGAAAACAACAGAATCTGATGTGTAGAATGTGCTCAGTAAGTGGTAGATGATCATCACTATCCTCATCACCATCATCATCTTCCTCAATTCACTATTATTATCATTCAGTGATACCCAGAGTCAACACCATCAAATATATAACAGATTCCTCCTCATCAAATACATTATATTTACTATATTCATCCAGAATATCTCTGGCACAGTCTAGAGGACCAGGTTGTAATATCGTTTGGATTCACACTGAAAAGTTATTTGACTAATGTAAGCCTTTTCTTATCTCTGTGTGACACTACAGAGAATTGTAAGTGAGGTGAATACATGGCAGCATCTTCCAATATAACCCAGCTGCTGGAGGATGCACTTAGGAACCAATCAAACAGCTCTTTGTCAGGACAGAGCTGCAAGTTTGGAAAAAGTAACATCTGAACTAGATTTCATATGGAAAATAGCTTTGGGTTATAAAGACAAAACTCCAAACTGAGAGAAACACCAGTGAATTAGTCACTGAGGAAAAATTCCTCTTTGAGGAATGATTTCAGCTAGTAATTTTGGAAGAGAAAATGGCAATAAGGTTCTTGATATACAATGTGATATCATTAGCTACAGTTAGCTAATATGCTGTTGATTACTTCGGTGAAATCATATACAATAACTTTGCCTCCTAAAGGATATAAATGAAAAACAGATATGCATTTTCAAATAATTCTTTCAACTCTACATATTGATACTGCTTTAAAGAACTAAGTTTGCTCATGAGGATTAAAAGATAAATGAACCATATAGAGCAGGTATCTTTGTCTCGGGTTTCAGAACATGATGGAGCTCACGATTTGTAGTTCCAGACACTAATGTCCATGAATGTCCATATTAATTAAATGTCATTTTAAAATCAATCATGGTCAATGTCTCAGTTCATTCTTCTCACGTGGCATGTCATTGGCTTGTTTAGCAGAAGACCTTGTATTACATCTGCTATTGTCATTTGCAATCCCCACCAATTGTGAACTAGCTATAAGAAGCTCATAAATATTTCACAGTTAGACATTGACAAACACAGGAGTCTTTAGGCTGGGTAGAAGTAAGTCTTAAAGATCAACAAATCAATCATTTGAATGCTCTGAAGTTGAGTAAACCATTCCATCTGCCTCTGGCAAACACCAGCTCAGGGAAGAAAGCAAACTAAAGTAGGGGAAGGGGAGTGGAGGAATCCAGAGAAAATACATATTAACCAACAGGGAAAGGTTAAAGCAGCTAAAATGCCTGCTCTCTGCTGCAGACATACCAAGTCTGAAACCCCTAACTAAAATCAGAAACTCTGGGTTCTCTTTGATGGCAGATGTTTCTAGTTCTTACCATGCTCTGTGCTTTCTGAATCCCTGTTGTTACAAACTAGAAGAAAGATTCTTTGTCAAATCCACAAATATTTAATTGGCCAAAATCAAGAAAAGTTCCATGGTCCTTTTCATATCTTCTCTTGAGTGCAAATTTCTAAGCCCATTTTTTTCCCTTAATTGTTAATATTACATTAGAATCCAAGTCCACAGAACATAAAACACTTTCTTCCACATTCATTCTACTGTATGAAAACTAATTATTAATGAAAACATTATTATGCCAATCCCCCTTTCTTTAAGTAAGAGCCTCACACACCTGAACAATCATAATGGCCCTTTATGTGAGATGGTGCAGACATCACAAATATAACTTAATAGAAACCATTTAAGTTCAAGGGTACAGTGCTGCAGTTATGAAAGGAGACCACCCTTAAAGAGGCCCTTTTACACTCCAATGGTTTCATTGTCAAAATTATACAACATGATAAAAGTTGGATTGAAAAGGAGGGTCAGTGGGCTAAGAATGGAAGGGAGGAGAGCAAGTGGCTACAGCCAGGACTTTCCAGTTGTAACAGTCAAAATACTACCAAATAGAAAATTAACTCATTTTCCTCCATAATAATCAAGCTATTACCAAATACAAAATCATCTCATTTTCCTCCAGATCCCATGATTGCTGTACTACAGAAATCTCACAATGGTCTGCAGATTCTAGTCCTTTGTAGGTGGTAAGGTTTCGAAAAGAATGCACAGAAGAATGGAATTCATATGCCAAGCAGCTGCTGTCACAGCAGTTTTGCAAACTGACTCCTCCCTACTCCTTTCTTCATTCTCTCCCACATGCCTTCTCAGTCCTCTGTCACGGTGCCTTGATTCTCTCCCTACAAAGTCCAGACACAACACAGCTCACTATGTGTCTGCCCCTGTACACCGACATCGAGCCCCCTCTCCTTCTGCTGCTAGTTTCCATTTCTCAAGCCAATTGTTGGGAGGGTCAGTGTGTGTTAGAGATAGAAATAGAAGCCTTTGAACTAAAACATTTGGAGGTGAGAAAAAAGTTGGAATGGTAATTTGAAAAACATTTCTTAGTTTCCTTTCTCTAGATACAACTGTTATAACTATACTCTGTCTTCCCATACTTTTCATTGCTCCAAAATTGAATGAAACACAAGCTTTAAAGAGCACAGTTATTATATGACATTTTACCAGCTGCACTACATCTTCCATTTCCATCAGCTTGGCAATCTTTAGATTTTTCCATTGATTTATTGGACTCACCATTTTCTTAGCTATGTTTTTTCCTTCTTCTCTCCCCTCACCCCTCTTCTCCTCCTCCTCCTCTAACTCCTTTTTCTTGCTAATTCCAGTATAATTTCTTGCCTTTGACAGGTTGCACACAGCTTGGTGTACCACTTCTTTTCTGAATTACGTATTGACGTTACATTTGGCTGGCAAAAGAGGTGTGTCTACGTTTCCACTCCCTTGTTCTAAATTAGATTTTTTACTAAGTGAAGGAGGAGACAGATGATGATTACCTCTTTCCATATTTGTGGTGTATTTTATGTATGCACAAGCTAAAAAGAGTATATATTCAATTTTTGTTTTTTGCAGTAGTTATGTTCTATAAAGTCACCTCAAACACTGAATCAGCAAATGTTGAAACATTGCTCCTAAGGGAAATATAGACTTAGGTTCTTGCGAAGCTCTGGTCACATTTTTGTTACTTGGTTTAAATGCATAACCTTGTTTTATGTGTCTTTCTGTTTATATACACCTTATTTAAGATATATTGTTGGTTCTTTAACATTAACCTATGGTCAACAACACTATAATTCATGCCTGAACAAAGCTTATCTAATGCAGATATTTTCTTTCTAAGGCACTTACAGCTTTCTTGAGGTTGAAATGCTAGACAGCACTTCAGCAGCATGCATGAGTACCATTTTAAAGAGCAAAATCACCTAAAAAATGTTGAAAATATGTCACTAAATACACCATGAAAAGGACACTTGTTTACTTATGAGATCTGAAACAAGAAGTTCGAGCCACCTTGTTTGACCTTAACTTGGGAACATGTTAATCAGGCAACTCGAAACTTTTGCTACTCTGCACAAGTCCACAAATGATTGCAAAAGCAGTGGGTGTATTGATTTGGGGGTTAATAGTAAATGTTAGCAAGTAAGTGAATTCGCAAATACAGAATCCAGGAATGATGACGGTCAACTGTAGTTACTTCTGGACAATAGAATATATACCTTATATAGCCATATTGCTATTTCTGTCTCACTTGAATTTTGGTTCAGCAGATTATGACTCAGCATTGAGTTAGGAGTAATATAATTGAATTATTATTCGTGTTTCCTTTCCTTAGTTAAAAGCTCTCCATGAAGAAAGTAAGAGATATCTTAGCCTATTTTTGCAAGAGCGTAGCTGCCGATCCACGTCGTAGAGATCTACTTGTTGTTGTTACTGCTACTGCTACTGTTGCTTTCTCCCCAAAGGGAGAAAAGAGGAATTTGTTTCAAAATGTGAGCTCTTGGAAGCAGAAGTAGGAGACCTGAGACTAGAAGCACCAAAAGTGTTGGGTCCGGTGAGCCCCTGCGGCATGTGGAACAGTATTTTAGGAGTATTTGTTGTATGAAAAGACAGAAAACAGGTAGAAAGAAGGAGTGTTCATGGAGCATGAAGAAGTCCAGACTGAATTAAAGGAGGAAAGATATCAAATGTAGCAAAATAATTACAGTTTGGCCAGGTAATAGGAAATTTTGAGTTA
>NW_007734867.1:24105-25791 GCF_000696425.1 Galeopterus variegatus
GAAAGATATCAAATGTAGCAAAATAATTACAGTTTGGCCAGGTAATAGGAAATTTTGAGTTAGGTAAAGGCAGTAAATCAGAAGTTTTTGCAGAACTTTTAGTTAGTATTATATCCTGAGAAGGAAGTTAAAGAACATTTTGCCTTGTAGGCCAAGTGTATTGATTCAGGGAAGACTGGGGTCAAAGCAGACCCCCAGAAGCCTATGGCAATAACTTAAAAGAATAAAATTGAAAAAAAAAAAAAAACCTGAGAAGCAAGGTGTAAGAGCTACTTTGGGAATTAATGTTTTTAAATTACTGTAAGAGGTAGAAAAATAAATTAATTTGAAGGTGATTCTTCAGTTTGGAGTTAGTTGATTAGAAAAATGGCCACACTGTTGAAAGAACCAGGGGAAACTGAGAGGAGATTTGAGTGGCAAAGGATTCTAGAAGGAATCTAGTTCAATACAACATCCGCAAGAGAAAACTTCTTCCTCTCCCATTTTAGTGATATGACACGTTTTTTTCCCCAAAGCAATGTGTTTTATACTTGGATTAGAGAGGCTTAATTATTATTCAGTAGTTCTTTATGCAAATATTCACTTTCAAAAGTTCTACACATTTGTACTATCATTTTCACCTGGAGCACTGCAAGGTAAGTCTTCGCTTTTTTCCACATACTGGTCATGTATATAAATATTTGAAATCAGTCATCAAGACTACCCTTGGTCTCATTTCCAAAATAAATATCCCTAGCTTCATTAATCATTCTTTTCATCTCATACTTTCCTGGCCCTTTATCATGCTGGTATTCTTCTCTGGAGGTGCCTAGGTTTAGCAGTGTTGCCATTAATATATGATGCTCAGAAATTACCATAAGTTTAAAGATGCCCTGTGAGTAACACGGAGTACAGTGGGCTTGCTTCAATTTTGAAACAATGATTTTTGATACTTAAAACCCTCAGACATGCATCCACAGAGGAACTAATTTCAGTCTTATCTATACGCTCCCCAGTAATTGTGCAGTTAGCCTTTAGGACCTAAATCTAGGACTCACACAGCTGAGGACCAGAGACTATGCCCTGGAAATGTCTGATGTTAGGCAACAAAAGAAGTAGGACATGGTAGAAGTACAGATGTAGTAGAATAAGCAAAGCAAATTGGGAGATGACAGAGAGAAAAGAGGGAGGTCCCGCATAGTAGAGATCAAAAAATTAAGTGAAAAGAGTTTCAAAATGAAATGCAGTATTAAGAACACAAAAAAGCTAAAAAAAAGATTTTAAAAATATGAAGACTGAAGAAAGCCTTTTATATTTGGCAATAAAATGGTCTGGTCTTGAAGAAAGCAATTTCAGGACCATGATAGGGAGGGAGTTAGATGTTAGGGGTTTGAAAGAAGTTAGCAAAGAAACTGAGCAAAGGCCAGAAATAATGCAACATGGACATTTTTAAAAAGTAGAAAAATCCAACAGTAGCCAGACACATCATGTGTTTTCACTTAAGTCATGTCCTCAAACTTGATGTTATTTGTAATCCCCTCAGGGCACTTCAGATTCCAAATCTCCAACACAGATGAATCAAAAATAAAAGATTTACTAAGGTAACAATATAATTACACCTGCATACAAAGCAAAACATCATTAATTATGTTTGAAATACATCAGCAAAGGACATAATTTTTTTTTCCCCAAATTACCTAGTGAATT
>NW_007734867.1:26759-28347 GCF_000696425.1 Galeopterus variegatus
GGATAAATAAAATGAGGTGGATATGTACAATATGGAATACGATGGAGCAGTAAGGAGTAAAGAAATAGCTATATTTATTAGTATGGATATATGTTAAGAACACTATGTTAAGTAAAGAAAAACTTAGCAAAATAATTAGACCTGCAGCATCATTTAAGAAAATAAAATATACATAGACAAATAATTATGGTATATCTTTTACTACACAGATAGGATGCAGGAAATAATAATAAGGATGAGAGATGAAAGAACAAAACTAACAAAACATTAAAAAAGTGCCGAAACTGAGAATTGTGATTAAATCAACTATGCAACTAGTTAAAATTCTAGAAATTTAGACATCACTGTGGGGAACAAAATGTTTAGCAATATGTTAAAATAGAACTGGGAAGGAAACACAAATATATGCAAAATTTATTTGTTTTATTAATTTATAAAATATTTAAGTCTCTTTTAGGAACATAAAAGCATTATATATGTATGTAATACGTTATGAATAAGCAAATATATGCATATTAATTAAAATGATGTTTACTTTGGTGCATAGTCAAAAATACAATATTCTTCTTTATGTATGGATTATGTGTATGTTGTAAACTGTCCAAGAGAAGACTAAATGGCTTTGAAGAATCTCAATTTGCAGGCCTAGACCAAATACCTGAAGATATTATGTATGCACTTGTGTGAAGAGCAGCATTACTGTGACTTAAGATCCAAGAATTTTTGTACATCAGATGAGGATTGGCAAATCTGTTAATTTCTTAGAAAAATCTCGACATACTTTCTTCTAGAATTGTAAAAGAAAAGACCAACTTTGCATTTCAAATACCTGACTATGCTTTGTTATAGCTGATTATGCCAGTTACAAAGATTAAATTGTAGGAACCAAACACGTAACATGATTCATATCTTACAATGCACGCTGAACACTATATTAATAACATTAACTAGCATTTATTCATTACCTACCATGAGAGAGCCTAGTGTTTATAAAATCAATTAATATTCACAATAACTCTATTAAATAGTGATAGTTAGAAACTAAAGAAAAAAAGGAGGCTTAGAGAAGAAGAGTAATTCAAATTGCAACATGGCTAAACAATGGCAAAGTAGCCCTCAAATCATGATAGGTAAGAGCCTCCACTGCGCTTGTGACTGATCCCTTGAATACTGATTCATTTCTCTTTGAATCCTTATCATTTTTGTTCCTTAGTTTAATGGTCAGTTGATCCTAGTCCCCTTCGCCTTCCCAGCATAATCCCCTCCATTAACGTAGCACTCTTACATAGACCCACTATCTCAAATATTTTGACAAATATTTCTCAACAGAGAAAACATACTCTAGTTAGCAAGGTTTAACTTTCTGAGAGCTACCTGACATTCTTAACAAACATATACTTCTAGAACACAGCAGCATTGCACTGTGATCAAGATCAGGCTAACAGCGGACTTAGATTACTAAAACACATTTCATTAGCAGGAATACAAAATACGTCACCACGATTTACACAGGCTCTTTCTAGGCAATCAGGAAATTGAATTTTCTTGCTTAGAATAGTTACAACAATTGATAAGATTTTTTTGCTCA
>NW_007734867.1:29078-30266 GCF_000696425.1 Galeopterus variegatus
TCAGGAAATTGAATTTTCTTGCTTAGAATAGTTACAACAATTGATAAGATTTTTTTGCTCACTGCCTCATTCCTGCTTTGTTGTTCACATTCAATTGCTGGAGTCAGGTAAACCGATTTGAGATCAGGGCCAGGAGGAATATAGCTGAGGGTGCTATCACTTTTTCTGTCAACTTTTAAGGGTGCTATGAATTACTTCTGGACCTATCTTTGCCTTTCAATAGCTTTGGGAATGAATGCGTTTTTCTTACGCTACATGTTATATCTTTCTGACATTGGTTTAGTCCTTTTATGGATTAAAGAAGATTGCACCATTACAATATCTATAATGTAAGCTGACCCTGAACAGGGCAGCACAACTGCTTTAGGATTAGAACATGAGCATGCTGGGAAAATCCTGGGCAGCAGATGGCAATCAAAAGAAAATGATCCTCTAGAACGAAGCCTCTGTATCAGATCAATTAAAAGAGAACTGGTTATCTGTGTGTATCATCAAGCTCTCCAATAAAAGATACAGGACAAATAGCCAATTATTACACAATTGTCAGGGAATAGACCTCCACAATTCTAGGCTCTGTCTGGAGAATATTTTGAGGACCTTTTTGCATAGTTCTCTTTTTGTTTCATTATTCCTTTCTTTGACTTCCTTCTTATCTTCTTGCAATTCAAGGATACTTTTACAGGATCTGGGCAGTCCCTTTGCAATTCGAGATAAATATCTTTTAAACAGCTTTACAGCTAGTGCTGGATCAGAGGCTGTAAAAATGCAGGAGAGACATGAAATACTGAGCTCACAGAACTTCCTTTTCCAAAATCCAGATGCAAAAAGTACAGTCCAAGTAAAGTCCTCCTCAACAATCCTTCTTAAAGACAATTTCTCTGCTGATAAAATTTAGTGCCATAAACTTATTTTAGAGCCAATATAACAACACAGACAAATATAACACCATTTCATGCTCACTTTCTAGTTAAGCAACACATAATAAAATTAACAACAACAAAACAATGATATGAAGAACCAGGAAAACTTACTCATTTAACATGTATACAAGTAAGTACAAACAAATACGATTCATTAGGAAAATCAAGCAAGAACAATCAAAACTAACATTTGCAGGAGCCAGCATGTCTAAATCTATTTTTGTTAATATAGGAAGTATGGATATTAGCTAGGAATTGAAGAAATATC
>NW_007734867.1:30652-35156 GCF_000696425.1 Galeopterus variegatus
AATCAAAACTAACATTTGCAGGAGCCAGCATGTCTAAATCTATTTTTGTTAATATAGGAAGCATGGATATTAGCTAGGAATTGAAGAAATATCTTAATTTAGAAATGATTAGTATGTTGTTATTAAGATTTTGTTTTTAAAAAGAGAGCTAGATGATGTAAATAGATTGCAAAACTGAGTCCCCTTTGTTTGTGTGAAGAATTTAGGATTTAGAAAACCTGAAAGTCAGTCTGTCAAACACAGGAATTCACTGACCATAAACTTCAAGGTCTGCAATAATGCTATAAAACTTAAAAAACATATTTTAATAGGCAAACTTGATAACAATAAGATGTTTTTTTTCTGCTTATGATCAGTAAATTCATCCTTTCATTGCTTTCTTTAAAAATTACCATTCATTTTGACCTAAAAATAATATAGCCTTAGAAAAATAATTTTAAAAGAATTTTAACAGAGAATTTACTTAATAGGCAAGATATGTACATCCAGTGGTCCCAATACAATTCAATAACACCTGATTCCCCCTGAATTTTTTGGAGGACTGTGTTTGACTCACATGGTAGAGACGACCAGTTGCCCCTATGACCTTTCTCCTTGTTTTCTTTATTAATAGAATCCAAAAGTTTTAGCAGGCATTTGGCTCCTCCAATAATGACTATATTGTCTAACCTCCTTTAGAGCAAGGTGTTGATGTGTGACTCAGTTCTGGCCAGCAGATTGGAAGTGGTCACAGTGTAGAGGCAGAGAGTCCAATGTCTGGATGGTGTCATTAAATATTCTTCTCATCTTTGCTCGATTCTGCTAACTGGACTGTGGACAGGCTGGTTGCAGCTAGTGCAGCCATCTCTGCACATCAGAGCAAAATGTTAGACATTGACATCACAATTTTAGCAGGAGAGGAATATAGGGTTTGGGGTAGTGTGCTGACTCTGGTCCACAATGTACTCAGAAACCCAGGGTCTTTCTGTCTTGTTCAAGCTACTTATTTTTTACTTTTTATTTATTTATTTATTATTTACTTTATTTTGGCTTTTCTTTCTACTTGTAACCAAGAAAAAATTCTCCTTAAGACAGAATTATGCTGATGTAGATTATCTGGAAAAAATCTGAATTGTTGCAAATTTGTATCTGAGATGATTGGAAGTAACTAAGGAATATATTGTGAGATATTTTCCCAGCATCTATTGCAAAGTAGGCACTGGCACCTTGAAGGATTTCTTCACTCCAGATCCTTACTATGCAGGCAAAATGATGAAACTGACAGTTGTTACCTAGCATCCTCCCTACTCCTCCACAAATCTTTCCTCCCTGTGCTCCATCCTCTGTCCCCAAATTCTTCCCCTCCTTAACCCAAATGGGTTAAGGAGCTAACATTATCATTAAATAATTAAGTAAAGTTATCATTAAACAATTAGGTAAAATTGTCATTAAATGGTTGTGGCATTAGTTTCCCTTTTTTTTTATTTTATGTTTTTTGCTATTTCAAATTATTAAAAGCACATGATAGCTCTAGCTCAGGGGTGCTTTGCCTGTTCTCTGGTTCCATGAAATGTTTTCACTCATCCTATTCTTTCCTCCTGTAATCAGAAGATTCTAGAAAATGTTAGTCAAAGCTAACTCTAACAGTAAACATTAGGCAGCACTTGGATTAGAATGCAGCTCTCTTGAGAGACAAACCCTGCTTCCCTCCCTTACCCATGTAGCTGCCCATTTTCCCTCTATGTCCTGTGCTATCTTCCTTTCCATCCTTTTTTCTCTGCACCCATTGATATTTCTGATCTTTGATAAAGACAAAGAGAGCAAGGGTAGAAAGAAAAGAGAGCTATCTGTAAGCTAGTGGCCTGTCTGTAAAATGTTCTATCTGATGCTTTTTTGTATTTTTATTATTCTCCTTTAAAATGAATCCCCTCAAATAATTAGAATTTCATTTTTGAGGGACTGGCTTTTGTTAGTATGTTTTCCAGAAACCTAGACAGTCTTACCACCGTAGAGCTCTGTCCCAACCACACCCCAAGCCTCTGTATTTCCAGTTTCAGGAACGGGTGGCATGTCCAAGAGAGAAACCTGAGCATCATCCTTCACTTCCTTTGTGTCTCACGCTTCACATCCAATTCATCGACTCCGACCAATTCTACGTCGGTAACATTTCCTGAACTCACTCTATTATCTCCATCACCCTTGCTTCTCGCTTACACCTTGTTTGAATTACGAAAGCAGCTTTCTAACTAGCCCCCAACCTCCAGTCCTATCCTGATCTAATTCCTTCTCCACCTTGCAGCTAGAGAGACCTTTCTAAAATGCAAATCTGGCCATAGCTGAATAAATTCTTTCAGTGAATGTTTTAAACTTTAGAATACTGATCTTCAGTAGGACATACAAGACCCTATATGGTCCAGCCCTTTACACTCCTCAAGTTCCATCTCCTGCTCCATCTGTCCAGCACTCTACCCTGCAGCCTCCTGTATTACTTCCGGGTCCTTAAATTTGTCATGCATTCTTTCGTCATATGTTGTTACCTCTGAGTTTAAGGTATCCTCAACTATAATCACCTCTTTTACAATGATTTCTGTGAATCCCCAGTTTAAGCTTTGTGTCCATTTCTTGTGCTCTGAAAGCATCTTGTACATGCTGCTATGACAGCACCACATAAGGTAATATATGAAATGCAAGTGTTCAAACTCTTGGTTTTTTTCCAGTAGAAGAGTCTTAAAAAAGAGATTATGTACTCTTCTTTCTATTACAAATGTCTAACACATAAATGGTACATGGTAAATATTTAATAGAAGCTGGTTGAATTAATAAGTAAATGAATATAGCCATGCCACAATCTACAGTACTACTAAATTTTTTTTTTTTAACCTTGATCTTATTTTCAGCTAACAACTTCAGGCTAAGCTTCCTGTTGATAGCCCACTCATCCTACACCATACCCCCACCACCACCACACACACACACACACACACACATACACACACATGACACACACATACATGATGAGAGTAAGGCCAAACTCTGACATCTTGCCTAGAGCTTTCCTTCCCCTAGTTGATATCACAGACTTTTCTTCTCATCATGGTAGTGATTGCAAGTGGGCCAATTACTCTATCACTAAAACTTACCTGTCCTATTTTCCATTCTTATAAAGCTAATCTCTAGTCTTCCCATGATGAGAACATGATGAATTGGCGCATGTCAATAAGAACAAAGTAACTGACTAAAAAAATTTTGATCACAACAGTAGCTGAGATATCTCCCCATTCCATTCCATATCTAATTTAAAAGGAAGAAAATAAGTGAGAATAGAGGCATAGGACACAATTAGGCCTTTTTTCTAGATGGCATCTGGGCACAGAATTGTTATAACTATAGTAGATATAAAGGCCAATTATATTAAAATATCTCTAGTTGCACGATAAAAATTAGAAAAACCGGTTTGCCCATGACAGTGAAAAATTTTACACTGATAATTGAATTACAGAGGAGTTCTAAGTTTCATTACAGCGATAGAATGCTATCCGGAAATGTTCATTTTCCCATATCTCAGCTGCTGAAATGTACATATACCAGTGATCCCTTCAAAATTGCTTTGTACAGACTCCTAAACTACCTATTAATCTAAAACAAAAAGAAACATTAAAAATGACAAAAATTCTTTAAAAATTCCATCTGTGTTCTTTTGGCCAAGAGTACTTTTATAATGTCCTAATGTGAGCCTACTAAAAATAAATGATAAATAATTGAAGCTATAAATAAACTACCTTCTTCTGATAACTATTCATTATAAAGAAGTTTCTGTTGCCAGTTCAAGTTGTTGACACGATATTTTAATGTCTTTAAAAAAAAAACAAAAAAATAATATAGTTTTTCTTATGATCAGTTGTGTTGATAACTAACTTTACTGATTTCAGTATAAATAATATTTGCTTATACTTTTATATATCGGAACTATCATTACTATTGAAAACACTAGTGTTAGTCTGTCAATTGGTTTCCTTTGCCTGAATTTGAACTGTATGCACATTATCTTTGCAGGCCAATGAATCCACATTTTCTACTTTGAAGACTATTTTTTAACATATTTCTAGGCATCAGAACTATGACAAATATAATGAAGGTCCTTAAATGAAAAAAAAAATATTGCAAGTCATAGAGATATAGGTTATCTGACCTCACATGGATAATTAGGAAAGAAAATTGAAATCTAAATTATGATAGGCAAGATATGATTTTTTTATGAAACAATCAGAATTTTGTTGAAGAGGCTAGGAAGACAAACAGCCAGGGGAATCTATCACCATTGGAAATTCAGTGACTGTTAATTATACTCACTTCCTTGAGGACTTTTACTTCAGTATCCACACCATTTTGTGAATGTGTAATGCTAATAATGAATCACTCATATGGTACTCATTTAACAACATTTCTATAGAGTAGTTATTGAAAACAATTGGAGTTTTATAAGCAAGTAATTCAGCTAGTCAGAAAACTAAAGAGAAATAGAGTG
>NW_007734867.1:35381-35847 GCF_000696425.1 Galeopterus variegatus
AAAAAAATGAAATGAAAATCTAACTTAGTCAAACCATGTCTTGTTCCATAACATTTTTATGGGCATTACTAAAGATGACCTTTAAAATCATGTTACTATTAAGATCAGATATGCCACTCTACTGAAATCGATGGTCATAATTTTAATACAATGTGAAATGGAATATGGAATCTACCTAAATTTGCCCTTTATCAAAAGCGATACAGCATTCAGACATTGATCAGATCTGAAAGCAAGATGTCCAGTCACAGGTTATTACTAAAAATAATTTACTAGAATAAAATATTTCATAGTTGCAACAATTCCAAATAATGAACACAGGTATCTTTTCCTGTAGTTTTTGAAATGATCAATTTTATTACCCTTGGTATATTGATAATATCTATTTTATGAAATATACAAAAAATAATTTATTATTTGATTCATTATTAAGTTTTCCTTGCTGTGTTTGTGTGATTTTTTTTTT
>NW_007734867.1:37016-38549 GCF_000696425.1 Galeopterus variegatus
TTTATAGTAAAATAAATTTATTACACATTTTATTAATCTGAAAGAGAATTCTACTCCTGTGCTTCTTAAAATCTCTGCAGGTCACAAAGGATGGAGACCCTCTTGAGAACTTGATGCCTTGAATCCTCCTTTTTAAAGTTTACATATAGTGTCAAACAGTTTGTGGATACTACTGATGTTCATCTAAGGCTCCCATGATGCCCAGATTAAGAAATATTATTCTACAAGAAGCTAAACTCCCGTGTACATTTAAAATTTTTGTTCATTTGCTTTAGGTAAAATTTGTACATTTCATTGTGATAAATTATAAGCAGACCACTTGATTAGTTGACAAATACATACACATAAGTAGCCCAAACACTTACCAAGATATAGAATATTACCATCACCCCAAGAATTTCCCTCATGCATCTTCCAAGTGAATTCCTGCCTCTATCTCCAGACCCCTACCAGAGGCAACTACCGTTCTGATCCTTTTTTCAACAAGATCAGTTTCTATTCACTTATGTGTTTTTCTTTATGTCAGTACCATGCCTTCTAGATAACCATGACTTTACAATAAGTCTTGAGTTATGGTAGTATTAGTCCCCAAATTTCATTCTTTTTTTTTTAGGTGGCTTTACATACTCTAGTTCTTGGTTTTATATATATTGCTTCTCAATTTCTACCAAAAACAAAAAACAAAAGCCTGGTGGTTGTAACTTAGAATTATGTCAAATCTATAGATTAATTTGGAAAGTGTCATAACTATTAATTTTGGAAAGTGTCAATATTTCTACCTAACTTTCGAAACACTTGTCATTTGAAATGCCATTATAACAAAGTCCCAGCCAGCATCGACTTCTAAAGCCACTTTTATCCAATCTGGATTCCACCTTCATCTCTACTATTCCCACCACCTTTCATAGATTCTCTCACAAACAGCTTTTTACTGAGTGTCATCAGGAAGTAGATCAAGCCTAAAGCCAAACCTAGTCTGGGATTGCTTATGGTTGAGGTTTCCAGGCAGTATTTTGAAATAACTAATGACTTAACACTGTTTCTTCGCCCAAAATGTTCACTGCCTCTTGATTATATTCCCTGAGAAAAGAGTCAAGATCAACTTTAAAAAAATGTTTAACTATTTTATGTTTTACAATTTAATTCACAAAATTATGCTTTCTCCATCTGAGATCTTGTTACTACTCTTTCCTGTGTGATGTTTAAGACTAAGTAATACTGAGGATGAAATTGATTAACCATTCCGTTTCACTTAAACAAACAATTCATTCTCATTTAATTCAAATAAAAGCCTTAATGTATGACCTGCCCCATACCTTTGAACAAAAATTTGAATTCAAGCTTTTTTTTAAAAAAAATGCTGAAAGGAAAACACAACATACTTTGCAAACAGACCACCATAGAACTGCCTTATTACCGACAATGGAGGTGGGGAGAGCATAAATTTTTTGCTTCTTTGTAATCGGCTACTCCTCAGGAAGTGACGACTTAACAGGTACCAAAAAACTAAATACATTGATTTAAAGGTCCAGA
>NW_007734867.1:39754-44451 GCF_000696425.1 Galeopterus variegatus
GTATCTTAGTATCTAATCTATGTCAGACACTGTGCTAGCCCTGAGGTTAAAAAAGGAACAAAAAAAAAATGCATGTTCACTGTCCTCATAGAGTTTATATATTCAGAAGGGGACATACAATAAGCATATAAATAAACAAAAACAATCATTTTAGTAAGTTTTTTGAAGGATATAATCAGTGGTAGGAAGAAAAAGGAAAAGCAGGCAAGTGACTTTTGATAGGTTGACCAGGGAAGGGATATGTGGAAAGAAAATGACATGCAAGTTAGGCCTGAAGAGTGAGAAAGAGCTGGCCGTGAGGATGCTTTGAGGAAACAAATTATATCTTATACTGTTATTACCTTGAATGAAAGTTTCAGAGCTCTGCTTTAGAAATCCTCAAGGCTCCCAACAGGGGTGAAGCCTGTGCAAATATAAGAATGAGGGTAAGGGGCCAGCCAGCACTCCCGCCGAGGGTTCGGATCCCATGTGGAGACCGGTTCCCGCTCACTGGCTGAGCGCGGTGCGGGCACAACACCGAGGGTTGCGATCCGTTGCTGGTCCCCGGTATGGGCGCGACACCGAGGGTTGCGATCCCGTTACTGGTCAGTAAAAAAAGACAAAAAAAAAAAAAAAAGAATGAGGGTAGGGGACAGGAAAGTTTTTCACTTAAAGCTAGCTATGAAGCCTTGTGGCCTTTCTTTCAGCCCCAGTCATCAATATCACCTGCGTTAGACACACTGCAAGAGGTCATTGTGAAATTAAGTCATTTGCATCCATCTGAAGTCTGAGAGACTTGACATGGTGATTTCAGTTTAAAAATTAGATAGTTTGAGGATTATACAAACTGACTTCTGCTAGCAACCCAAATTAGTCTCAAGCATCCTACCCTGATGGTGTTCTTAAGTGGTTCATTCAATGCAGAAACAAATATTGAGCAGAAAAAAGCAAGCGGATGATAAATCCCATTTCATCTCTTCTAAGGAATGATGCAAATCAAAATGCAGAGTCACTGATCTGACTTAGGGGTACAAACAGATAGACTCACTTAAAAATGATAAATTTAATAACAACCCATAATAGTGCATTTTTATGCTTAATACATTACAGGGCTTTCATATTTTACAGAGGGATAAGCTGGAGAATAATTCTGTTTGCATTTTTATTTATTTAGCTTAGAATAATGAATTTTTATGTGGCTGAATGCCTGCCTGGACATATATAAATTTTAGTCATATTATCATCCTGTTACAAAATTCAAGATGGTAGGATACTGAAGACAAGGAACAGATACAGAGGTTTCAAAGCATCACAAATATATATACACATTCTAGTTTATATTTAATACAGTCACAGCCCACAAAGACTGTGCAATCACTTTGGATGTTAAATAGATTTATCTTAATCTTGAGTCAATCCTAACTCAGGTGTTATTTTTTTCAATCATGACATCTTCACAATAATAATAAACTTCACATATTTTAGTACTTTATGAACTCAAATTGAGGTTACCAATCCATGAAATAGTCATAATTAAGTACTTAATTAATTCCTTAGAACATTCTTGGGATAGAAAAAAGGGAACACATAAATTCATTAATATATAAAGTTCTATATGTAAGATTTTTTTTTTTTTTGGTTTTCTGATTGTTTCAGGTTATTTAGTGGTGTTGAAAACACATAAATTTAAATTACCAATTCTGAAGATAGTTCCTTCTCCTGAGGGATATAATGAGAATTTTTTTAGGAACTCCAAGATTAAGGGTTTCATAGATATCACCTTATGCCCTGGCAGACATCCCTGTCTACACAAAAAGCTGGGAAGGTATGCAGTGTAGATGAAGAAAACTAATTAGGGGAGGCAAGAGCCCTGGCCCTGCTTCACTTAAATGATTTTTAAGTTAGAAGAAAGTTTCTCCTACAGAAAAGTGTCCACAGCAGTGCGACATAAATTGCTGGACTGAAACCGTTTCTGACTAGTCCCTGAAATTATAAAGAACTTGTGCCAAAATGTAAGTCAACTATGTCTTTTTTATTCAGTTCACCTAACATTTTTTCATAGCAAAACTTGTTTGATGAAGGAAGCAGTGTGTTGGCTTATATTCTGGTGTAAGCTCCTCGTCCCATTATTAAATAGTAGTACACAGCTGGCAGACCAGAATCTGTCCAAAGACCACACATTTAGCTTCACTGGTCTAGAGAAAAATGCAAAAGGCATGGGATTTAGGTTGATGGCTACAATCCACAGAGTCTGTGGATCAAGAAGAACTTCACTTGTGGACTACACTTGTTCTATGCAGAAGTCATTAAGCTAGTGACTTGGCTCTACAGCAGTGACAATATTAAATGTAAATCCCAAGTAAAAAGAAAAAGAAACGTTATAACCTTGAGGGGCATGTCCTACATACACACAACCACAGACAGGCACATGCACAGCCACGGACAGATACGCACGCAGCCATGCACAAAAAGTCCCCAAGAGACTGGGACTACTACAAAGAGTGATTTGCAACAGAAAAAGAAATTCATTGAGGACAAGGTGTTATTGGTGGGGTCATCAGGTGAGGATTCGGGCTGCACCTGTCAACAGGAAGAAGGCCAGAACTCAACCACAAAGCCAGGCTCTGACGGCAGGGCCCTGGGCTGCTGCCTATGTCCTCCCTCGAGCAGAATGCAGCAGCATTCTCAGAAACCACATGTAACCATTGTCCAGGCCAAAGGAAGAAATTCTAAATCAAGGAGGACACAGAGGGATGAAGTGAGTCTGATCCCCAGAGCAAAGGTACAGCCAGATGTGATAGGTACTTTTGAGGAAAGCAAAAACTCACCAGGAAGACAGCAGAGGACATTTTAAGGTACCACCGATATTAGGCAGAGAGGCAAGTGGGAGCTGAGGAAGGGGTGAGTGCCACGGGAAAGACTGGATATGCAGGAGTAGCACAAAGGCTCGACGGTGGCAGTATAACCTTCAGTTTATAACTTGGACTCTTCAATAGCATTTTCAAATGATCTAATGCTGTTGGAGAGAGAGAGAGAGACGTGCTTAGTTAAGGACCAACTACAGGAGGAAGCAATTCTGATGGATGTCTGATGACTTCCCTAGTTTGTACTGTACACATTCCTAGATAATTTCCTCTCTTCCCTAGGCTACTCTTTAAAGTTCTGATTATATTTACCATCAAAAAGGAATCACAGAAAAGATCTACAGAAGAAGTTGTGTTTAACTTAAGTAATCAACTTCATAAGTAATCAACTTTATGATAAACAATGGCCTCTGGGGATGAGATGAGTCTGATTTGGAAAAAAGAAAGCAAGGATGCTCATCCAAAAAAGGATTTTGTCTTAGCAAATGGGATTGGCAAAGTCATAATTCAGCTCAATTATATAAAATTCCAAATTATCATATTACTATTATTAATTTATCGCACATTTTTAAAAGAAATGAGATGAAAAATTATTTTTCAGTTCTTCTTATCCTCACTTGCCTGGCTCTTATCTCCCTCCTCCCAACAATAAAAACGGGAGTAATGTATTCAATATACCCTAAGCTGATCAGGTTCTGGTTGGTTCTTTCACATTGCCCTTAATATTTTCCCTTTGTATGAAAAACCTGACAAAAATTACCCTGGCAATTACCCTGAGGAGAGGGACAGCTTCTGATGGAGCACCAGGGGAGGAAATATTTCTCATAAACAACCTCGCTCTGGCCTCAAACTCATCCCATTAACTCTGAAGGATGAGGCAACTAATTATACAAGATGCTGTTGCCAGAATTTCCGGCACTATAAACCCCTTAAATGTAAGGACTGACAAAATGAATAATAAATTCTTTCTCTACTCCACATATGGCCTGTGATCATGTTGCTGAATATTTCAAAACAACAGTGAACTGAAAACTCAAATAGAGCAGTAGCATATGGGGTCTCCAGGGTAAATGGAGCTGAGAGTTCCACAGATATCGAATGACCTGGTGGGTAGTGCTCCATTTTCCAGAGTGTACCAGGTCATCAGTGAGAGTTGTGCTAACTCCATGTCATAACTGGAGGAGGAAGCCTTAGAATGACATCATGTCTGCAGGGGCAGTCAAGCATATGGCTTTGTCCATTTACCTTACCACCGCGTTTTTCATTTTTGATTGATTTGAACTTTAAGGCTAAATAAATGAGGATTGAAGTAGGTCTATTTCCTATCTATCAACTAATTTTTGTAAATTTGTCTTCCACCATTTTTTTTGTTTGCTTATTTGTTTTTAAAGTTGGAACAAAAGTTACATTATTGGCTGTAAAAGCAGAGTTAAACTCCTGGCTTTTCTAAACAAGCGAAAAACCAAGCTAATTAGAAAGACCCTGAGTCATACTAACACCAGCCAATGATCTTTTCAAAACATCAAATGCCCCACAAAAACTGCTGCATTTACGATACTGTTTCTTTAAATAAAGCATTTTCTGTTATTTGGTGGGATTATCATTACTATTGACCATAAATAGGAATTAGCAACTTGACAATAAAATATTAGTGTTGGGGTTTTTTCCCCCCAAAAAGGCCAATGTCTTGATGAAAAGAATGATAAGAACATACCTGAGAGAACTAGAACATTATTTTATGTATATCCCAAAATAGTAATATAAGCCAGAAGAGTTATCACCAAAGATAAATCACCATTTTTTTTCCTTTTTGTCTTTTTTCGTGTCCGGCAACGGATCGCAACCCTCAGTGTC
>NW_007734867.1:45333-51356 GCF_000696425.1 Galeopterus variegatus
GCGGGAGCGCCGCCACGCTCCCAAGCAGCGCACTGTAGCAGTGCGCCACCGGGCCAGCCCCGATAAATCACCATTTTTGAAAACAGCTAATGTGTCCTATCAGTATTTGAATATTTTCACTCACACTCAGCAGCCGTGTTGTTGCCTGGAATGTCAGAGAACTGAGGCCCTGTTATGGTTAGTCAAGCAGTGTAGCCCTAAGGGAAATTATAACAGTAGGTAAAAATAATTGTATATTCATCCAGGTTTGGTTTGGCTTTAGCTGAGATTGACAGATTTATACCTAGTATTTTGGCCTTATCAAGTCCTGGGGCTAAAAGGAAGCCAGGAGTATTTAACTCCATCTGCATCCAATGCTTTATTCCCTTTTATAATATCATGGCCTCCTGTACTATGAAGCTTTTTTGAATGCCTTCAGTAACAGCGAACTCAATACCTTACGAGGCCACCTTGCTTTGGTCAGTCATCACTCAAATTGTTTCTAAATGAAACACGGGGCAGAGTCAAAATCTTGCTCTCCTTTTCCAGAATTAAGTAGCATTCCAGCCGCTCTGTGATTGTTCATTATCCATGTGGTGTGGGGGTATGATTTTCCCCTTGAACTACACATTTTATCATGGGAAAGCATCCTTTTTTCTTATATTTTAAAATCCAGATTAGTAAAAAAGAAGAGCCCTAAGAAGTCATTTTGTTTCTGGTCAGAGGTTGAGCACTTGTTTATAAAATTAATTAGGCTCATTGTAACCCACCTAGAAGAGTTAAAAAAGATACTTCTCAGCAGGCAGCAATCCTAGGAATAAAGACCCTCTCAGTGACTGGACTATAAATAACTTGGGTCTTATTTTTTCCTGTTATAAAAGCCTATCAGTTTGATTTTTTGTTCAGTGACTGCTACTTAAAATACCATCTAGAAAAGTAATCCCCCAAATGGTGCTTTTATTGTTTGAAACTTAGGAAAACAGCAATATGATCTTTCAGCCTGTGTGTGCAGCAAAAGCTAGGTCATCTTCTCAGGCTTCAAGGTCGGTTTCTCTTTATGTCAAATCCGTCTTTAAGTGGAAAAGAAAGGCATAGAAAGGAGGCTGAAGCCTTGACCCACAGAGACAACCTCTGCAGTTAACCAGTGGACCCAGTGCTGTCTTAAATTGGGTAGTCAGACATCATATTTTGCTTCTTTTCTAAAAGATTTTTAAGCACAAAGAGAAAGCTAGGGAAAAAAATATAACAATAGATGTGACAATGAAGATCCTGACAGACACAAGGAACTTGTAGGACAGGGGCTTCTGGGCGCCAAATTTGCCTTCCTATCCCAAGAGGAGCAAGGTTGCTTGTCTATTGGAAGGGCATGAAAAGAACTATGTGGGAGAAATGAGAGACATCTGCCAGCAACGTTGAAAATGAAGAAGGGAACACAAAAAGTGAATAGAGAAAAGGCTGACTGAGGAGAAGGAAAGGACAACCAACTAAACAACACATTTAAAAAAAAACAATATCAACTTTACAGTAGGAAATGTTGAAAATATTGTAATAATAGAATCATTGTGACTTATTGCATTGAGGATATCCATCCCAGTCAACATTAATTTGGAGAATGATATAGTTATTTTGGTTTAGTTAATAAAACATTAGTATGCCTACTATGTACCAGTCAGCATTTTTGGTCCTGGAGATATAAAGAAGAATAATGCATGCTCCCTACCCCAGAAGAAATTGCATTCTTAGGACTATCAGACGATACACAGTTAATTTCATTTTCATGTGTTAAGTGCTCTACCAGCATCAGAATGGGAATTCAGGCCAGACTAAGGGATCAACAAAGATTTTCTAGAAGAGATAATGCTTGAACTGCCTTTCATTTAGATCAAAGCTCAACACTATTTAGCTCTGTGCTATAGGGCAACCAGCATAATCCCTTTGAGCATGCTTCTTCATTAATTAAAAATGGGTGCAATCGTATCAGTCTCACAGGTTTGTTATGAGGATTAAAAGACTAAACACATGAAGTGCCTTGCACCCTACTTTGTATGTTGTAAATGTTCAATGAATGTTTTCTTTCCTGCTCCCTATAAAATATTAGTGCTGGAAGGGGCTTGAGATGTGAATGACCTGTGCTCTTGTTTTATAAATGAGGAAGTCATGGACATGAGGCTTGGGTGACTGACCAAGGTCATACCAGTCAGCCTAAGAACCAACGTCTCCTCACTCCTAGTCTAATACCATCTCTGAAATACCTACCTCATCATTTCCACATAGCGGTATCAAGATTAATGAATGACTGTGATAGGAAAAGCTTTAGAGGAACATACACAAGTGTACTTCAAAAAGTTCATGGAAAGATTCACATTATCTTTTAATTCTATTTTTCCAAGAACTTTTTGAGGTGCCCCTGTATGCATCATAAATATGGAGACAAAACAAAAAAAGATAGACTGTAAAAGAAAAAAGTTGCAAAAAAATAAGTGAAACTAAGAGCATGCATTAAAATAATACATACAAACAACATTCAAGATTGAATCAAGAGTCATTTTAAACAACTTTAGATATGGATGAAACTAGTATCAGTGTTCAAAAGACAAGTTAAAGTTAAAAATCTAAGATTTTTTTTTTTCCTGTCTTTTTCGTGACCGGTAACGGGATCCCAACCCTCGGTGTCGCGCCCGTACCACGCTCAACCAGTGAGCGGACCGGTCTCTACATGGGATCCGAACCCTCCGCATTAGCTCCGCCGTGCTCCCAAGTGCCGCACTCTACCGAGTGTGCCACTGGGCCGGCTCAGATTTTGGGTTTTTTTTTAAGATTCCTTAAATTGTTTAGATGTATACAGTGACATTAAATTTTTTGTTTTCTGAAAACCTTGTGAAAAATGTAAAATCATTGAGTCTAATTTTTGAAAGTGACTTTAGAGTTCATCTAATTTAGGATTTCTCAACCTTGGTACTATTTATATTTGGGGCTGATAATTCTTTGAATTCTTTGTTGTGGAAGCTACCATGGAGGGTGTTTAGCAGCAGCATCCATGGTCTCCACCCCTAAATGTCAGGAGCAACTCACCCAGCACTAAATAGTGACAAGTAAAAATGTTCCCAGGCATTGCCATATGTCCCCTAAAGGATAAAATCACCCCGGTTGAGAGCCACTGATCCTGCTGAATGCTTTATCCATTGTAGGAATTCATCATTTGTTAGTATTCCTGAAAGATAGGTTCAAACCATTTCCAGGCTTAGAATAGTCTCTGCATTTTGAAGCATTCGGTCTCATTTCTGAACAGCCCTAATTGTTTGAAAGTTATTTTACTGTGCTGAAAATTTGCTCATCTATATTTTCTAACATCCATATACATTTTTCCCTCTAAAGAAACATGGAAAACTTTTAATTCCTATTTTGCTTTCAAATATTTGAAGGCAGTCATTGATGTTTCTTTCAATTTTCTCTTCTCTACCCTAAACTTTTCCAATTTCTTTAACCTACTCTTATCACATGATTTCTAGATCTGTTGTTACATTTGTCTTTTTCTTCTGGGTGCTTTGTATTTTTTCAGTACTCCTCATACCAGTGTGGGTCTCCTGACCCCTTGTTTTCACATAAGAAAATGGTGAACCAGAATGGTTATTTAACTTGCTGAAATTCACATGGATAGTGAGTAATGGCTAGAATGAGGGCCTGGTCTCCTAACTCCCAGCTGAGGATTCTTTTACCCCATACATAGTTGCTTATATTCAAACAGGCAAGAGAGCAAGGGTTTCTGGAGTGGAAAGAGTTTTTCTTCATTCTAAGCATAAGTTCACCTAGACTAGAAGCTACTCCAAGACCAAGGTGAAAATGGCAGGGCAGGAGTAGCGTAAACCATCCTTAATATTCTCTCAAAATGTTTAACACCCACCACCTGAGTCAAGTTGCTTTAAGAAATTACTCAAACCAAGTCATGTAAATCTGTTCTCCTCAAGTTCTTTATCACTAAATTAGACATCGCAGTGGCACCTGCATCTCAGAGTGGTGGTAAAAAGTGAATATAGTTGGCCCTTTGTATGTACAGTTCCACATCTATGGATCAACTGCAGATTGAAAATATTCAAAAAATAAATTAAAAACAAAGTAATGATACAACAATAAGAAATAGTACAAATTAAAAATATATGTAGTATAACAACTACTTAGAAAGCATTTACAATGTATTAGGTATTATAAGTAATCTAGTGATGATTTAAAGTGTATGGGAGGATATTTGCGAGGTTATATGCAAATCTATGCCATTTTATAACAAGGATTGAGCATCCACAAATTTTGGTACCTATGGGGGTCCTAGAAGCAATTCCTTATGGATACTGAGGAATGGCTGTAAGATAAATGTTAAGTAAATGCTGTTATTATTACTTGACTGTAATTTCAGATTTTTAAAAACGTTATTTTTCTATTTTCCTCTTAGCCACTATACTGTGTACTATGGGCATATTGAATAATAAATCAATGTTATAGAAAACTTAGGGCCGATGAGCTGGCCAAAGGAAGGAAAAGACAAAGGTGTAAGTGCAAAGTGAGAAAGTACATTCAAATAAGTCCAAGCTTAATAGATGCCAGTTTCCCTAGACAGCACATCCTGGGTGTAACCAAGGTCGTCATATAAACAGCTGTCAAAGAAAAACAAAGAATTTAGGGAATTTTAGAAGTGCAATGGGAGTCACATGTTTGTAAACAGTCATTTTCATTACTGTTACTTTCTTCATTCCAAGTGGTGGTGCTTTGTTTCTGTAGTTTTTTTTTTTTTTTTTTTTTTTTTTTTTGAGAGGGGGAGTAAGTTTTAGAAAGGGGTCATAATCCCCCCCCACACATACACGCACATGAGAAAACAAGGACAAACAGACTCTACTCAGCATCCATTCATTTTATCTATGAGTTGGGAAATTTCTTTATGAGACCGTTTGGATTTGCAAAGCCTGATTCTATTCCTGAGGATCACTGATTACTATTTTTAAGCTGGTTTGCTTCATTTCAAGTTTTAACACATTTATGTGAAAGATTCTTCAGGGTCAGAGTCTCCTTTACATTTCTGGTTATAGAAAAATACTTTTGTTCTTCAGTGGGATTAAAATGCCCTGTGCACAAATCTCTTAAGACAACCTGGACCCAACTGCCACTAGAACTTTTTCTCAGGCATCCTCTTTCCTTTCACACACTGCCTTATTTTAAAGCATCCATTCTGCCTTGAAGGCAGCTCTTGATTATGCCAGCTCAATAAGCTATTTCCCTGCTGTGACCTTCCACACAGGAGGTGTGCATGAGGACCAGGCACAGCTTAAGGAAGGAATGTGGAAGAATCATCTGGTTCCAAGTCATTATTTTTCACACTGTGCCATGCTGATGAGGAACAGACCTTTGCCACTTAACCCCAGGCCTTGGTGGTTCTTAATTAGGTCTCTCAATTCTATTCTAGTGCTGGAGGCCTTTGAAGTTACCAACAGCATGCTCTCTGATGCCGCCTGGATGGCACATTAGTGGGGCGTGGCTTATTTGGCAGACTGAGTATCTATGTGTTGGCACTGAATAATACATGTGTCTGTATGCATTTGGCACAAGTAGAGAGAGAGAGACATATCAAAGTACTGAATATGTGTGAAATTCTAGCTGCCCAGCTTAGAACTCCCTTCTGATTGCAGGGCTTCCCCCATTTCTGTAGTCTTGGCAGGAGACAGGAGTCTGACTCCTACTCATCTCTGTCAGCTAGGGCACAGACATAGGTCCTAAAATCAACCAGTGAGGTACTGCTGCTCAAGACAGGACAGTATGCTGCAAATACAGAAATCACTCATAGTAAAGGTCACAGAATGAAGTCAGCCAGGGGACGGGTAGTGTTCTAGGGCAGCAAAGCCAAGTGTGGCACTTTTGGTCTTTCCCGTGGCCTGAATTTGACTGTGTTTTTCTGCTGCTTAGAATAACTCAGCTATGCTTCCTGTCTCCTTCTCCAGCCTTCTGTCAATCTTGTGAGTGTTTTAATATATTTCTAATAAATACCCAACACAGCCCCATCC
>NW_007734867.1:52202-54550 GCF_000696425.1 Galeopterus variegatus
TTCTGTCAATCTTGTGAGTGTTTTAATATATTTCTAATAAATACCCAACACAGCCCCATCCATGACTGGCTGTGTGACCTTGGACAAGTCATTGAACTGCCATCATTGACGAACTGTGATAATAATAGTACAAACCTCTAAGGTTAGTTGGAAGAATTAAATGAGATACTTCTAAAGCACTTAGTACAATGCATGAGACACGGTAAGTGCTACATAAATGTTACCTATAGTCATTTTTTATTATTAAAGCCCTGAATTTTCAGTTACATACATGAGTTTTACCAAAATATCTAAAGACTCTTTAGAAATAGGATCATGCATCCTATTTAGTTATCTAACTGCNTCATTTTTTATTATTAAAGCCCTGAATTTTCAGTTACATACATGAGTTTTGCCAAAATATCTAAAGACTCTTTAGAAATAGGATCATGCATCCTATTTAGTTATCTAACTGCTTTGGATTGAGTGTCCCCCCAAAACTGGACTCCCACTGTGACAGTGTTAAGAGGGTGGGAAGTCTTATTATGGATTGAAACATGGGGCCTTGAAGAGGTGATTAGATTGTAGGGTCATGCCATAGTGAATGGATTAAAAATGGTGGTCATGGGCCTGGTTTGGAGGACTTTAAAAGGAGAGTGAATGAGGAGCTTAATCCTTCTCTGCTCCACCATTTTCGGTCATGTGAAATCCCTGGGTCACTGTTGTCACCACCAATACCCTCATCAGATGTGTTCCCTGAACATTGGACTTCCCAGCCTCCAAACCTGTAAGCAATAAATTTCATTTCTTTATGAATTACCCCTTATATTTTGTTATAAGCAACAGAAATGGACTAATATACTAACAAACATTTATTTGAAGAATTATTAGGAACTTTTCAAGAAAATACAAAGTTAAGCAAAAAACACAACATAGTGCCTTTTCTCAGGGTAAAAAGGATTCCAGTTCAAAAAAAATCTCACATGTAGATGCAGCCCACCAAACAAAGAAAGTGGTGTCATGAGAATGCAAAGCAGAGGGGTGTTCAGGGACCTTGAACTGGGATCTGAAGAGTTAAGTAAAAGTTAGCCAGCAAAGACAGGCAAGAAAAGCATTCCTGGCCAAAAGAACCATGTGGCCAAAGACCCTATGGTGGGAGGAAACATAGCTTATTCAAGGACAAGGAAAAGGGACTGTCAGAACTGAGATAAGAGTAGTGCATCACGGGCTTGGGAGGCTGGCAGGGCTGGCAGGTGATTTCAGTGTACATGAGATATCCAAGAGTGACGAGAAAGCACTGAAGGATCCAGGAAGGGACATCAAGCAGTTTCGCTTTGGAAAACACACTCTGGCTAAATTCAAAGAATGGATTGGAAGGAACAACAGCAAATGGTTGCACAGAGACAACTTAGGATGCTGTTATAGGGGCTCAGGTATAAAACATCAGTAGATTGAGTTAGATACTAGGGGTAATGATGGAGAGAACTGGATAGATTGAAATACTTAGGATGCACAGTTGACCAGACTTTAAGGGGTGAAGGAGAAGGAGGTGGTGAGGACAGCCCTCATGCACCCTCCACCACCCTGCTGCCACGTTCCCTGTTTTCAGAATAGAAGTCTGGTGTGCTGGAGGAGGAACCCAGTACATTTTATGCTCAGATAACTTCCCATACAATAATACTCCTAAGACATTAATCTGCAGAGTGCTTTAGCATTTATAAAACATGTTCATACTCATTTTCTTATTTCATTGTCACTGAAGCAAAACAGAGGGAAATAAATGATTTGTTTCTAGATGGCAATGCTATTATGTATGGAACAGGAATCAGAGCCCACATTTCTGCCTCCTGGTCCAGTGTATGTTCTGTTACACAGAGCTGACATTCGTCCCTCAAAGAATGCCAAGAGACTTCTCAGACAGGTTCTCTTCCACAAACACATGGCCTTTCACTCAATAGATTATATTAATGAACATATGTGTTATCTGTGAATTCACCAAGTTTCCTGATACCAAGGAGAGACTAACTACATTACAGTTCTTGAGTTCACTCTTCAAAATTAAGAGAAAGAAAGACTTATAAGCTAAATGCCCTGAAATGGCATTTTCCTCAATGAATCCTAACCCATTGTGTTCCTTTACCTACAAGAAAGAAAGATAAATGTTGCCCATGGGAGTGGTAAGCAGCACAACCAACTTTGGAATTAGAAAAGTCCATATGAATTTTGGTTCTGCCAATCGCTAGTAGCTGGATGATACAGAGCAATTTGAGTGGTTGTTGTTGGTTTTTATCTGCAAAATGGAACTCAAATACCAACTTCTTAAGAATATTTTAAGGCTAGGTTTGATTATACTCGTATAGATACAGCTT
>NW_007734867.1:54830-56451 GCF_000696425.1 Galeopterus variegatus
GGTAAGCAGCACAACCAACTTTGGAATTAGAAAAGTCCATATGAATTTTGGTTCTGCCAATTGCTAGTAGCTGGATGATACAGAGCAATTTGAGTGGTTGTTGTTGGTTTTTATCTGCAAAATGGAACTCGGATACCAACTTCTTAAGAATATTTTAAGGCTAGGTTTGATTATACTCGTATAGATACAGCTTGCTCCAGTGGCTGGCAAAGACTAAGCTCTCAGTAAATGGTAGCTAAAATGAGTGCTGACACCTTTTGTGGTAATTATTGTTTAATTAAAAACTGAACATCACATAGACTGAGGACAAGAAAAGGAAGAGAAGCTGAGCATATCATACAGACTTTTCGAGGAATTTGGAGTAGCTTCAGGGTCAGTTTATGAATCTGAGAAAGAAGCCTAGATGTTCCTGAGAGAACCAGAGTTACTGATTTATCCCTTCCCTTCTTCATGTATTAATTGTTAATTAGTGTTATATCGAAGACAGGGAGCCAGAATCCACAGAATTTTATCACCACAAATTAACCTCTAAACTGAATAGTCCACACAGAGATCAATAGATCACCAGGGGTGGGTCTGAATTTTTTATAGTTATACGATGTCAACATAGACTTCCATATCTGTGTGGAAGAGAAATGGCTCTCATAATTTCAAAAAACTTGGCACTAACTTGGTCTCAAGGCATTTTTATGATTTTGAGATTCTGGTGATTATTAATTTCAAAGGCTCTGGCACAACACTATATCCTGCCAATGATGATATTAATTAGTCAAAGTATAAGTGAAAACCTTGAATCACCATCACTCTCTTATAGTCATTATCTAGTAAGTATGGGGATGCAAAAGAACATACGACTAGAATGTTAAGTTTTCTTATATATCATTTAGAATCTAAGATTTCGGGATCCATTCATTAATTTACTTCCACAAAATACTGAATGAGCATGTTATACACCAGAAATTGTGCTAAATACTCTGGACATACAAATGAATAAGGCACTATCTTTGCCATCAAGGAGTTCCCAGCCTAGTGTGTGAAATAGCAACAAAAAAATAATGGTTAATTACAATACAATACATTTGAATTTTTAATAAAAGCAATTCTCCAGCCTAGAAATAATATGAGAGCAGGAAACATTTCTTAATTTGTTTTGTTTCTCCAAAGTTCAGCAAAGTACAACCCATATAGCAGATACCCAATAAAAGTTGGTTGAATGTATGCATGTATGCGTGAATGAATGAAACGCTGTGACTTAGACACCAGTAGGAAAAGTGCACAGTGGCTCACTACTTCAGAACCACAGACTATATGTAGTCCCAGAAGTTGTATCTGGGGTTAATGCTCACAGGATACTGGGTTATCTCTAATAAGTAGCTTTGCTGGCTCCTTTCTTGGTGTTGGCAAAAACGCCTTCCCTCCTACGTCCCTCTAGACAACAGGGTCCATGTTTCCAGCAACTGGGCAATAGAGTGTGACCAGCAGTGGGGTGGGTCTTCATTGCCTGGTGCCTCATGTCTCAGGAAGCTGATAGAAAAACACCTGCGGAAATGGGCCAAAAATCTGTGGTACTTAAGAATTCCCTTTTTTTTTTTTTTTTTTTTTTTTTTTTTTTTTTTTTTTT
>NW_007734867.1:57087-82287 GCF_000696425.1 Galeopterus variegatus
GCGCTGCCGCGCTTCCCAAGCGGCGCACTATCCAGTGCGCCACCGGGCCGGCCCAAGAATTCCCTTTTAATATTTGATAGTTTCTCTATATCACTAAAGAAAAAAATATGCATTTTGTCCATACTTAGTCAAACGTACTTTTCCAGCTTGATAAGGAAGATCATTATATTTTCATACTGACAGGCAGAGAGCAGAGGAAAGACCCAATTTTAGACAGTTGAATTAGGTCCTTTTACCAGATATGCTACTGGTGACATAAGAGATTCATGCATACGTTGAATAAAAGATTACTTAAATAAATAAGTGAAGAATGAATGAATAAACTCTGACTTTGCGTGCGAGGAAAGGAGGCCAGTTGTACATTATACAAGAGAAACTCTTAATTCCTGATGCTACCAGACTGACTACAATAATAGCAGATCCTTTCTGTGTGCCTCATAGTTTCCTATGTTAGAGAAATTAGGCAGAAAACCACAATTTATAGATAAATTTTTGTTCAAAGGAGTCACATGTACTGTTTGCTTAATTTTCCTGATAGGACAATAATCAGAATGGCCTGAAGCCAACTTTGATTTTCAAGTCTCATAGTTTCCTATGTTAGAGAAATTAGGCAGAAAACCACAATTTATAGATAAATTTTTGTTCAAAGGAGTCACATGTACTGGTTGCTTAATTTTCCTGATAGGACAATAATCAGAATGGCCTGAAGCCAACTTTGATTTTCAAGCCCAGTAGCAAACATAAGTAAATTTTCCATGTGGTTCTGCCTATTTTTACCCCAGATAAGAACAAATTATACCTTCTCCTGTTACATTAGATAAAGATGTCAATTACACTTAATCCAGGCTGCACAAAACAACTGCCAAGTGAGGTTTTAAAGAACACTATTATTGGGCTGGCCAGTTAGCTCAGTTTGTAAAGCATGGTGCTGATAACAACAAAGTCAAGGGTTCGAATCCCCTGACTGGCCAGTTGCCAAATAAATATAATTAAATTAAAAAAATAAAATAAAGAAAGAACATTATTTTATTGCCTGAGCCCCATCCCAGACAATTAAATTAGATTCTCACAGGATAGGGCCTAGTCACATGTATTTCTTAAATGCTTCCCATATGCTTCTAATCTATGATCTGGACTAAGAACTAGTGAGGAAACTCATCTATACCTCCTGGCCTGCCAGCCTGCAGGTGCTAACCAATGCTTCTCAAACGTCAGTGTGCACACGGATCGGATTCTGATTTAGTAGGTCTGGGGTAGGGCCTGAGATTCTGTCTTGCTAAGAAGCTATGATGCTGCTGGTCCACACAACACAGTGGGTAGCAAGGTGCTAAATCACTCATGAACCATGGCCTCCTACAGTAGTTGAGGAAGAAATTGGTCTCTAAAAAGACATCCCCAGGGGTGACAAATAGCTGGAACACACTCAGACCCTGCATAGCCATTTTAGTTATTGAATAACAAAAGACTCACAGATTGGTAAGTGGCCAGGGTCTAAGCCCACCCAGCTTATCTTGGGCCCTCTTCCAGGAAGCCACACATGCCACAATCAATTCAGCAACTCAAGTGTTAATGCCTGTCACATCAGGGAACCTCAGGGACTCTGCTTCAGCACTAATGACTTATTTTTTGTTCTGATTGGTTAAAGCCTTTGCTGAATTGGCTATTAAATCTTTTAAATATTGCTCTTGAGCACCATACCAAACTATGACCCCTGGATGGGTCAGACCTAGAAAACTGTCCAATTGCTATCTTGAGGTTGTGTTATATCAAAAGATGATCTATTTTATCACTAACGTAGGTGATTTTGGATGAAAAAAGACATGAGATCATCAGTGTCTCATGATGATAGACAAATTAGGTGAAAAAACATGAATTGAGGGAAAAAGGGGATCTGAAAAAAATAGAAAAATAATGATTCATTATGATTGCCATGAACAGGGAGATTGAATGAGGGGAAAAACCTTAGTTTAATTAAAGATTAGAAAAGAATAGAAAAGATTTGCTCTACTGTCGTCAGTAAAAATCACAGGCTTAATTTAAAAAGACAGTTTATTATAACATATTATTATAAGGCTCTGCCTTGCCTTGACAAACAGTAATTGCAATGTACCATATGTATTGCAATAATCAGTTCCTATAAATTAAAGTGAGATATTTGGTTTTAGAACATTTTTAGGTTGATATTTATTCATGTGCAATTATTTATTTTACAAAACAATTTTCCAGATTAGTAGTTTTAACTGAGTGTCTCTATATGTGAAAATAATTTTAAGAAAAACTGGAAAAACATCTTTTATGTTTACTTTTTGTTTATTTCTTCCAAAATGGTCTAACTAACCAAGAATAAAAACCAAAGCCAATTGAAGATGTAAGCCTCGGGTTCTTATAAGACATATCTGAGAAAAACAATGCTGAAATTCCTTGACAGCTCTACACTGCCTGTATAATAGGACAACCTAGTATAGGCTCTCTGTCCTAATGCTGCAGTATTTTCATTAGTTCTAACTCTCTAATATACCTAATGGGGGCCGCTGAGTCATTTATAAGGTGAGGACTGCATGCTGCCAATGAACCTTGAAATACTAGGATAATTGAAAAAGTTTGCAGAAGAATAGAATTAAAAGGTAATACCGCCTTTTCCATGAACTTTTTGAAGTTCTCATGTTTCGTTTAGGGTTGATAATGGACATTTCAGTCAATCTCTTCATACTTCCAGATTCACAGCTCTAGAAGAATAGAATTAAAAGGTAATACCGCCTTTTCCATGAACTTTTTGAAGTTCTCATGTATCGTTTAGGGTTGATAATGGACATTTCAGTCAATCTCTTCATACTTCCAGATTCACAGCTCTAAAACTGTTGCCATCCACCACGCACATTATTTTGACTGCTCTTTTGTTTTACTTACATTGACTTCAATCTGTACTTTACCTTGAATTTTTTAAAAATACATCAATATTACTAGTGTGATTCCTAACTTTATTTTCCCCATTTCCAGTGGATCTGAATCAAATCTTATGTTATTTTTAATATACTTAACAAAGGAGGTTTTGAAGCTCAGAAACAAAACACATGTGGCAAGTTATCTGTAACCTAAAAACTATTTTCCAAAACTATTTTCCATGTCTTTCTCCCCTTTCCTGCAAGGGACATTCCCCCCCTCCCCCAACCTTGTGAGCACTTCTAATATCAGGACCTGAAAATCCTCCCACCATATGTCAGAGATATTTGATCTTTTTCTGTCTAAGCCTGTGGTGGGGCTTTTAGTTCACACTGTCTGCTATGTCTGATTCCTCCTCGGGGGAGTCTGATTTCACATTCTATCTGCCCTAAATAGACTTTAGAAATAGTTTCTTCTTGCTAGACTCAGAAAAAAAAAAAAAAAACAACCAGAAAGAATAAAAAGAAATAAACAAGCAGTGGCCCTATAACAAAAAGACACAGTCCTCTGTGTGGTCAGCTCCGTTATCGGTCTGCAGCTTTTCCAGCCACCTCCTTCTGTGGTGTGATAACCAGTCATGAACACAAGCCGAAATGTGCTGTCAAATTTTCCAGCCATGCACAGATGGGGCTGGTGAGGACACAGAAGCAGGTATCTCCAGCCCTTGGCTTCATGTAGACAGAAATTTATTGGAAGCCTGAAATGTGGAGCTTTTCTAGCAAACCTAACAGGAAACTGTTTTTAAGAATGCAATGTAGTAGAAAAAACAGATTCCTTAGGTTTTATAAAAAGTGTGTCCAGATTCAAGACAAACATCCATGCGACTTGTCGCTCTTGAGCAGGACGGCAGTTGCCCTTGTTCTCTCCATTTGTTCCTGACTGCTGTCTCCTCTCGGAGGGCCTGGCAGGTGGTGCCCCTCCTGCTGCTCCGCACAATGAATGACCCTGTGATGGCAGATGAGATCTCTGTGGTTTCTGGTGTGAAGTTTTCTTGCTCCACTTTTAACCCTAGTAAAGGCTAATTTAGCCACATATTGCCATCTGGAAATTGCAGGCAACTAGGACTTCTAGTGAATAAAATTGTTTTTATACCCATTAGGAGGCCCGACTACCTCTCTGTGCAAATGTTAAAGAGGATACTAGGGGTCTTCAGAAAGTTAGTGGAAAGATTCATATTATCTTTTAATTCTATTTTTCCGTGAACTGTTTGAAGTACCCTCATATTTTTTTTTTTTTTTTTTTTTGTCTTTTTCCGTGTCCGGCAACGGATCGCAACCCTCAGTGTTGCCCCCGTACCGGACCGGGACCGGCAACGGGATCACAACCCTCGGTGTTGCTACCGCGCCTCGCTCAGCCAGTGAGCAGGAACCGGTCGGTATGTGGGATCCGAACCCTCAGACGGGAGCGCTGCCGCGCTTCCCAAGCGGCGCACTATGCAGTGCGCCACCGGGCCGACCCCGAAGTACCCTAGACGGGAGCACTGCCGCGCTTCCCAAGCGGCGCACTATGCAGTGCGCCACCGGGCCGACCCCGAAGTACCCTCATATTTTAATCCCAAGGCAATAGAAACAGAACAGACTGACCAAAGTGATATTCAGGATAGCACACAGATGTGTAAGAAAAGGCCTCTGCTCTGGTAAGGATTGCTTTCTGCTGGGATGGGGATGAGATCATGTTGGAGATATTAAAGAAAAGTTGGTCTGAAGGAAACTCCACTGAGTGTAATCATGTTGGAGAGAGGACCACAGTGGCAGGGCAGACCTACAGTCAGTGTGGCTTTTGGAGGCAGGAGCTGCTCTGCACCCTACTTTGCTCTTCTGCCCTCCTGTTTTGCCAGCCACCCCTGTAAGTGTCCTCACTGACTGTCTGTCAGGTACGACATACAGCACGTGGCTGTTTACAGAGAACATGCCTCTGTTGTTCTACCAGAAAGGAGAAAGGACAATCAAAAGGAAAGTACACAATCGCCCCTCACTGAAAGAACATTTGTATTACTTATTTTTGGTCAGTGTCTTAAAATTTCTGTCCATTTTAAGAAAACAACTTTTTTTTCACAATAAACAAAAAGTAAAAGTTTAGCTCTGAATCTATGGCAAAACTCACCTGCCTATTCACCCAGAACGAAGTCTCTCGGGAGTCATATGTAACAAGAGTCACATTAGTCCTCAGCTTTTCCACAGTAAATGCTATTCAGTCTCGTGCATTCGCCCATGTTCTTTCTGTTGGAGAAGTGATAGACGTCACTGAGTATTTGTGCGATTATCTTTTAAGTGGGGGCCAAACAAAACAGGACTTGTAAAAACGTTGCTGGACAGGAAGAAACGGTTTAGAAAAGCATGGGAATGAGAGAGGAAGAGAAAAGTCATAGAATACGCTTGTTCTCTGCCATACATTTAGACAGAAGGAACAAACTTTTATATGGACTTCCCAAAAGGAAAGGCAAACGCTTTAAGCGAGAATGCATTTGCACTGCGCAGTGGCCTTTTTGTTTAACAATACATTTTCATCTTATACCCTACTTAAGTGGTGATAATGAAGGGAAATTTGGTGGGGAGAGGTATCACCTTATCATATAAGCCTCAAGTTTCCCAGCTTCCCTGTCAGTTGATAATTATATTGAATATTATAAAACAATAAATAAGCATTTGTAGTATCATACGGTTTCCCAAAGGACTATAGGGATAGACTGGACTCTCCCATAACTGGAGTCTTCTGGTTCCTTTGATAGTTTAGATTTCATTATGTATTAACTAGTTAAACCTGGTAAGCACTGTACTCTAAGACTGAATAATGTAATGAAAATACTGAGGGATCTACCTGCTGTTCTCAGTTTACTAGAAAATATAGTAGGACTCTGAGACCACAAGGATAGAACCAAATCGTTTCAAACAGGTTGTCACTTTGCATAGCGTCTTGGAAAATTTCACCTGGGTTTTTCCTTGGTGATCAGTCTCTGTGAATGACTGAGGCTGAGCACAGACATTCTAACATTCATACTCTTTGGTCTTTTTATTTGTCCTGTGCTTTCTTAATTATAGACTTAATATGAAAGATCCAAACAATGCAGAGAAATATAGAGCAAGAGTCAAACTAAAATGCCTTTAGCAAACAAGCAGGTACTTAAATGTATGAAGCACACCAGCTGGTAGGGGACATGAGGGCCTCTCCACCCCTTGGAGAACTAGAAAACATGTACCCCGCCTCAGTGCTTGAAATGTCAATACAGAAAGCTAAACAGCAATAACATTGACATCACTCTGGCCACATTGTGGGTTCTTAGACCCACAATGTCTAAGAACATTGCTGCCAATTTCAGCAAGGAAAAGTGGGCCCCCTTCACATTTTTGCCCACTTTAAATCATTTCAGAACATTACTTATTCACTGTCCTGTGTATATTCATGTGTTGTGTGTGTCCGTGCTTATATCTGTGTTTGTTTAGATGGTGTCAACACTTAAAAGTTATTAAGCATTACACAATAATTTGTGAGAGAGTATTCCAGTGCGTGTACACATGTGGATAATGTATGTTGCTTTGGATGCCTTGACAAGGACAGAATGGACTTTGAGTAATATTTGTATAGGTTCACAAAAACCACAGTGATTTGCTGCATTAAAAGTGAGAGTGCATAGGAACTAGAATCTAAAGCAGAAGGATGGAAGATGAGCTATGTACTACCATCTGCAGCAGGAAACTGTCAGGGAAGGCACTCAGATTCTGACATGAGTACCCATGGGAGACAAATTCAGGTAGAGTTAGGTCAGTGGAAACGAATTGACTCTGTAAAAGAGAAAATCATAATGGCACAGAGGTCCATAAGATGTGAGAGCATCACTGATTTTTCTTTCAGGGCCACACATTGAAGTAGAGAGAAGAAAGCAAAACAACTTCTGACGTTAAATGAAGAAGACAGAATTAAATTTACGAGTGAAAAAAAAAAGGAAAGAAAAATCAGAAACTTTAGAAGCAGAGGCTTTCAGAAAAAAAAAGCATATCCTAAGGAACCACAAGCTATTCTCCAGCTGAAGAGCTTGTGGTTTCAGGAAAGAAAAATCAGAAACTTTAGAAGCAGAGGCTTTCAGAAAAAAAAAAAAGCATATCCTAAGGAACCACAAGCTATTCTCCAGCTGAAGAGCTTGTGGTTTCAGACAATCTTAGCTATGCCTTAAATTATATTCCTCATGAATATTCAGATATATGTGTACTCCAGCCCTGTATAAAAATATCGCATCTTTTCATTTCTACAGTAAGTTCTTTCTCCCTCTCTCCCTCTCTTCTCAAAGAATGTATGATAATCTCAACTAATAAAAAGAGTTAACTGGCCCCTTAGTATGTCACCTATAAAGTCACAATACTGAGCAGAGAGCTTCCTAGTTGCACCTTGTCCAAGGGAAATAAAACAGAATGATCTGAATCCGTTTCCTGCCTGAGGAAATTCATTTAGCTCTCTTAAATGTCATGCTCATTGTAACCCTAAAACCTGAGCTTTATTCTTCCTATGTGAAGGTTTAAAAAAAAAAAGCTATCTTCTTATTTCATTTTGCTCACACACTCACAAGGTTCACCTGTCAGGAGCTCCCAGGAAGCAAAGTGCTGAAAAGTTTTTGTCTTCAGTCCCTACTGAGCAAAGCAGTTTCTAGTATACTCTAAAGCTCAGGTTAATCTGTAATTTTGTCTAAAGCTGTTCTGGAACTTCACAGGTTGGGCTGCCTTTAAAGTGATCCATGAATCCATGTTTAAACCATAAACTTTAGATGTTGTATATCTGCATTCTAATCTAAATCAGCCTTAAATACAGCAGCTGGCAGCAGGCTATAGTTCACGTCGCCTGCCAACAAATCCAGCCATTGGTGTGTTCACAGCCATGGAATTATTGCTGCTTGTAACAACTGAATTCATGTTGGTTCTTAACTTCAAGCTGATTGGTTTACTTGGCTACACTTGTGTTTATTTCTTTCATTGCTTTTGTTATATTTATTTGACAGCCTCTTATTTGGCATTTTCTCCAAGGAACAGACAAGTCAGCATTCATAATTTCATGGGCTCATTTTGACTTTTGTATAGAATCAATACACAAGGAAAACTGCATCTGGGTAGTATTCAGAGCTGTGACACGTCACCTAAGGACAGGAAATTAAGTTAGAGTAATCTCTGAGCTCTAATGCGCCTGGTTGTACTTAGGTATTGAAGCATAAAATACCAGTCCTTTTGGTCCTCACAACTCTCTCTCTGTATCTTTCCTTCTCATTGCCTTATAATCAGTTAACCACAGTTAACTAGACTTTCGATCAGTAAAACATCTTATAGATCTTCTGTTCTCCTTTCTACTACCATTTCCCCCTGTGACACAAATAGCTCCCTCTCTGCACTGTTGCTTTTCCAATTTATCCCACACACTTCTGTCAGATTAATTTTCCTGCACTCTGCTTTGAAATCCTGTGCTTAAAAATTCCAATGGAGTCCTGACTTACTACAAGGGAATGACTCTCTACAAACCTCCAGATCTAACCAAACAGGTCTATTTACTCTTCCTAAACACTGCAGTCAAACCCTAACTTCTTTTTTTGCAAAATAAATTCAGCCTTCTCTTCAAGGACAATCTCAGCTCATTTTATTCTGTAAAGCCTTCCCTATCACTCCAGATCCTCAGAGATAAGTACTGTCATGCATCGCTTAATGACAGGGATATATTCTGACAAACGCATCGTTACACAATTTCATCATTATGCAAACATCATAGAGTGTACTTACACAACCTAGACAGTATAGTGTACTACACACCTAGGCTATAGGGTACAGCCTATTTCTCCTAGGCTACAAACCTGTACGGTATGTAATTGTACTGAATACTGTAGGCAACTGTGACACAATGGTATTTGTGTATTTAAACACATCTAAACATAGAAATGATATAATAAAAATACAGTATTATAATCTTATGGGACCACCATCATACATGAGATCCACTGTTGACAGAAACATCATTATGTGGCCCATGACTGTATATGAGCCAAAAGTCTGGCTTCTGTTCATGCTCAGTAATGTTATCTAAGCACATTATGCACATTATCTCATATAATTCTCACAAAATACCTATGAGAAAATTATTATCAGTCATCCTACTATATGGAATGAGGAAACCAAGTCATCTGAATAATTAAGTTGCTTTTGTATTTTTACACAGATATTAAGTTATGGAACCAGAGTTCAAACCCTAATAACATCATTGTAGCACCTCATCCTTAGGACTTTGAGATGTCCCTAGTTCACTAATTTGGCTAGCTTGCATTTGTGTCCACAACTCTAGGTAGCTGAATTTTCGCATTTACAGATGGAGATGATTGGCTCTCATTTCAATTTATGTTGAAAATACGTCATTTTACTTCCCTGCTTCAGCTTACAGATTACAGTAAACTAACATAATGTAATCATCATTTTCGTATTTGACCAAAGGTCTGCAGCTCACTATTCTGGGCATTACTGAATATTGCATGGTACTATAGCTATAGCTGGAAATGATGTAGGAAATTATCTGAATATATATTTATTCCATGACATTCCTGGAAGAGGAAAGATAAAATCTCAGGCATTAAATTTTTATTGTTCATGACTTACAGATTAGAGAGTATGTAGAATCTATAACAAAAATATAATTACAGGAGAGTCTTAATTTTAAAAATTCTAGTTAAGTGACCTTATCTCGTACTAAAGTTGAGATAGAAATTCCCTAAATACAGGCTAATTGGAGTATTTATGGAACTATTCCTCACGATGACTTACGAGGCTCCTTCTAAAGGCAGCATGTGTGTTGATGCAGCATTTTAGAAGACCAGACAAATTCATTCCATTATTAAACTGTCATAGGCTTGCAATGCATGGGTGGGTGGTAAGGGAAAGAAGGGGTGAATTAGGAGAGAATCCTGCAGGAGAACAATATATGACATTGAAAGTATACTCCAGAGGCAAGAACATGAGTGCCTTTGTTTTTCTATTGCTAAGACCCAGGCCGATTTGAAACCTTCTGAGCTAAGGATCAGTACAAACTAGAAACAGTGGCACTTGCTGCTAACCAATTCAATTTGGACTATCTCAGCAAGCCTTACTGAATTTTCTCCAAGCTCCCAGAGGCAAAAAGGTACTGCTGTACTTAACTATTCAATAAGGTTTAGATTAGGCCTCACTGGTACAGCTCGGTTGTACATTCTGCATCATCTAGTTTAAACATATTGAGCAATCAATTTAAACTTGTTATTGTCATTGGGGTTTGAAAATTTAATAAGCAATTACCTGAACACATTCCTTTATGTTTTTAATTTCTACTGAGATGTTGTTCCAGTTTCAGGCCTAAAGCAATCATGCCCTCCAGAAAGTTTAATTGAATGAGTCCATAATGCAAGTCTTTTTCTTTTTTTTCTCAACTGTATTTTCCTAGTGTGATTTACTAAGCTGAATGAAGTTGTGTCTTCATAAGAACAGAGCCAAGAATAAGTGAAAATTTTAAAGATCTAATATGTATGGATGATTACACACATCTTTTTGATGTGAAGGAAACCAGCTGACCCATTCTCACCTTAATTTAAGCTGAATGAAGTTGTGTCTTCATAAGAACGGAGCCAAGAATAAGTGAAAATTTTAAAGATCTAATATGGATGGATGATTACACACATCTTTTTGATGTGAAGGAAACCAGCTGACCCATTCTCACCTTAATATAGGAATGCCTTTCCTATAGGATAGTTATGAAATGCTTTACTTTTCTCCTATTTTCAGAGACAATGCTACAGGATTACATATATATGTATGTTGTTGCTGATCCTACCACATAAAGTAATGGTCTTGAATTTATACAAGTCTTCGTTTACAGAAGTGTTGTAGAAAATAACTCTGAAAATTAACTAGAAGGTTTATTTTATCTAGTAATTGTTTTTCCTCTTGTTTTATGTCTAAAATAGGGGTGGGCAAACTTTTTTTATAAAGGGCCAGATGGTAAATATTTTGGACATCTCAGCCATACGTTCCTTGTCTCAGCTTCCCAATTCTGTTGTCTTAGTGCAAAAGCAACTATAGATGATACTTAAACAAATGGGTATAGTTTTATTTCAATAAAACCATATTTACCAATTCAGGTGGGAGGCCATGTTTAGCTCACAGGCCATAGTTTGCTAACCTCTGGCCTAGAATATTTACTAGAATGAACATTTATCTGAGTGTGCTTTTTTTGTTTGGTTGGATGGTTAATTGCTTGGGTTTTTTGTTGTTGTTGTTTTATTTGTTTGTTTTGCTGATCACACGAAGTTCTTTCCAGGCTCCTTTAGTAGGTCTTCTTCTGTTTGACCTGTAAATGCTGATATTTCCGAAGATTTTTTTCCTTGATTATTTGGGGGAGGATATGTTTTTTAAACCATCAGCATGATTTCACTTGTTATTTAACCAATGATGTCTCTCAAATTTTACCTTTAGTCTAGATCTTTCTCCTAAATACCAGAGCACCATACCTAACTCTAAATGAAATCTTCTATCCAACAGCTCATCTATCAATATCTTAAAAGTATATCAACCTAAGTATATTCAAATTAGACCTTGTTTTCTTTCCTAACAATAAGCCATGGTTCCTACTTAGCTACAGGAATCTGGCTACTTCTGAGGTACTCTAATTCTTTCCTTCTCTTCCAATCCTGGATCAAATTTGCTGGTTCCATCTCCAAAATGGCTCTAAACTCTGTACTTTCCTCTCCATCCCTGCTGTGTCTGCCCAAATTTTTGGTCTCCTTCATGAAATATTCTGAGAATATACTCACTGATTTCCCATTCTCCAGTCTTTTTCCTTTTTCAGAAGTACATCACAGTGCTGTCAGTTATTTTTCTAAAATGTCACCTTTTGACTGAAATTCTGCAATTATTTCTTTTTTCCACAGAGAGATAACCATAGAATAAAAAAGACTTCCCAGCACCAACCTATTTGCCCCACCTTATTTCCCTTTGCCTCTACTCAGTCCTGCCCCACCCTCCTGGATTCCGTGCTGAGTCATGTTGGATGGCACCTCTTCTTTCCCAGAAAGCCCAACATCCACTTAACAGTTTTGCATGCTAGATTATACCTTTTCTATGTTCCACATACTGTGCTAGATTCTGAGTATACAAACATGAAAAAGACGAAAAGCTTATAAGTTTACAGTATAGCCGAGACAACATAATCAAATAAATAATACAAAAAAGATGATTTGAGAAGCAGCACAGTGTAGTGATTTAAATGTGGACTATGGAATGACATTATCTGAATTTGAATCCAAGTGTGCCAGTTAGCTTAGTGACATTTCCAGGTTACCTAGTGTCTAAGTTCAGGCTCTATTTAAAAAAAAAAAAAATACCTTAGAGTGGGTAATTTATAAACAGAAATTTATTGCTCACAGTTCTGGAGGCTGGAAAGTCCAAGAACAAGGTGTCAGCAGATTTGGTGTCTGGTGAGGACTGATATTAGCATCAAAGATGGTGCCTTCTAGCAGTGTACTCATATGGTGGAAGAGGAAAAGGGGCTGTCCAGGACCTCTTTTATTAGGGCAATAATCCTATTCACAAAGGTGGAATATTCATGACCTAATCATCTCCCAAAGGCCCCATGTTCTGATACCATCACCTCGATGTTTTGGTTTCAACATATAAATTTGTGGGGGGGGGGGCACAAAATTCAGACCATAGCAACTAGCCTATTTGTATTTTAAATACCTTATCAGAAAAATAGTGGTACAAAGTAGCCTATCTTAGAAGATTATTGCAAAGATTAAATAGCTTGTAAATTACAAGCTGTTAGAACCATGCCTAGCATAGAAAGCACTATAAAATGTAGCTAGATAAATAGATATTGGCATATATATATCCATAAATACATATATACATGTGTGTGTTTATAAATATATATTAGTAGTAGTCATTTAAATTTGCATAGGAAAACTGATGAAAAAGCAAATAATTACGCATAGAGAAGTGATGGAAAGTTAAAGAAAGAAGGGAGACATTTCCATGGAACTTGAAAATGAACTGACAATTAAGAAGTGGAACCAGGCTTTAAACCCACAGCAGTCTGTCTCCAAAGCACATGTTCTATGATAGTGTGTTCTGAAGATCACCTTCATATTAAGGAGTAAAATTAATCATTCCTCACAGAACTCTTTTATGTGGATGGTCCATTGAAATTTTCTTTGGTTTTACATTACATCTAGACTTCAATGACTACAAGACTTTATAAACACGAATCTCTAGGTCTCAATTTATGTCAATTACCTTTCCCTTTATGTGATTCTTGTATCTGGAAGCAACCATGATAAGGAGAAAAGGGGTTTTAGTCAGAAGTCTTGGGTTGCAGGCCCGGATTTCTCTGTGTCATGGGGTGAGTTACCTGGCCTTAAGAATGGCAATGGTACTCAAATATACAGACAGTTTTTAAAAGCTCAGGGCCTTCTGGGTATTAGAAACAAAGAAACATGCCCCGTACTGTACTATTTATTTTTGAAATATTGACTAAAGATACTTAAAATCTAAAATGAAGTTAACTAAGCTCTTTTTCTTTTTCCTCATTTGAGGCAGCAAATTGATCCTGATGAAGTTCAACATTTTTCATTTTCAGTTCATTTTCTGTAAGCAACAGTGGTGCAAATGCTTCACAGCCTAAAGAAGTTCAATTTTATGGTTTGAGTTTGGGGGGATGAGAAAGAATGGGATTCAGGAGGTGATCATCACAACTACAAGTGATACAAGTCATTCCCTACGCAAGCAGACTTCACTTACTTGCATCGTATAATTATAACACAATACAATAATCTGTGTCTATCTGTGCAGGGAAGATCTCAAAGGAGAAAGTTTCATATTGATGTATGCCGGGTTCAGCACTTCCTTTATTTTGCGCATATTCTCTCTCTCTCTCTCTCTCTCTCTCTCTCTCTCTCTCTCTCTGGCGGAAAAGTCCTAGGAAAAAGAAAATATCAAAAGTTAAAAAAAAACCCAAAAAAAAGCAATGAGTTGTCTTGAAGAAAATCTTAAATATCAACCCTTCTACCAAGTTTTTTTTTTTTAATCTGAAAATGGAAGTTGCTTTAAAAGGCAAATGTCGTATTCACCGACTGATTTCAACAAACGCAACAACTGCTAATCTTTCTCAGTTCTGTGTTCCTTCCATTACTTTGCTGCTTTAGATATTTATGGAGGTGTGATCAATTAGATAAATAGGTTCCATTACTTTGTGGTTAATAGAAGATTTTATATTCCGAGATACACACAAAAATAAGTCAGAGTCAGCACGGGATTTATGGGATGAGGAGCAGAAGGAAAATTGTTTATCTAACAGATCACAGTCTTGAAAAAGCTTTTATTGTCTTGGCAGGCTTAATTCCATCGCCTTCTCCTCCTGAGCCAGAGAGAAAAACTGTGCAGATTACAGATGTGACGGCTGGAACGTACTCACAGCCTAGGTCCACTTCCTCTTGGCAGGCTTAATTCCATCGCCTTCTCCTCCTGAGCCAGAGATAAAAACTGTGCAGATTACAGATGTGACGGCTGGAACGTACTCACAGCCTAGGTCCACTTCCACCCTACAAGCTGCATTCTGGAAATGCCTCTTTCAACAACAGGAAAGAGGTTACCCAGAGATTAGAACCTCCTCTTAAAGCTGTCAGTGTTCCCTTCATGTGCTGAGCAATGTTGGGCAAGCAAATCTAGGCCCACCCTCTACTTGCTTCACCTATAGCTCATCTCCACGCCTGATTGCCCTTACAATAAATCCGTTTCCTCCAACATAAAGCTCCAAAAAGACTGAAAGCAATTCTTATTTTCCTTTTTTTTTTTTTTTTATAAACTACTACTTAAATGGTACTTGCCCAGTTGAAATGGCTGTAATGAGCCCCAGAGGGCGCTGTTTCCCCCAAGCTCAGAGAAGCCGCAGCACAAGCACCGTGCGGTGCCGCAGGTCCCCTGCAGGCAGTGGGCTCAGGAGCCTGGAGGCTTTCAGAGTCCTGCAGCCCAGAGGAGAGAGCAAAGCACATGTTGGAGACAGTTCTATTCACAGAGGGCCAAAAAGCTTGGACCAATGGTGGAAGGACAGAGGAAAGTGTTCCAAAGGGCAGGCCATGTGGCTGTCCAAAAGAAAGGAGATTCCTTGGCACCCAGCAAATTCTTCCAACTTGGTGGAGACACTCCCTGACTTGCCCTTCTAATAACATGGATATGAACAAATATGACTTTTCATTCAATAGCACTAGAGAAGAGCTAAAAAGCAAACATCTGCCCTGACACTTAAGGCATTTGTTCCAATTGCTTACCAGGTAATCAAAATTACACACTTGGGCATTATAAAATAGCTGTGTGCTTGTCTCTTCAAGCACGCCTTGTGATTGTGCTAATGGCTCACATTTATTGACATCCATTTAGACAAGCTAAAATTCCTTTCACCCCCAACAGAAACATCTTTTCTGACAAGAAATTAAAAAGAAAAAGAAAAAAAAGAAGCTTGAGGTTTCTCTGACTTTGAGGACAAACAGTTCAGGGTTAGGCTGAGCAACTCTGTGTAGAGAGAACCTCCTGTAGCCTGAGCAGGAAACTCTCAGATGGGAGATCGCAGAAGTAGTTTTTTAAAAGAAAAAAGAAAGGAAAGAAAGAAAAGAAATATGTAGTATGGGAGGGAAAAATATAGGGAAAAATAAACTGTCAAGAGGAGCCTCAAGACTAGTACTCTTGAAAGACTTTCTAGTTGTTTCTTAGCTTTCAACTGCATGGATCTGTCAAGAGACAGAATGGGGGTGGGCTCTTCAGGCAAACAAAATGTCATGTGCATCCACATCTGTGTCGTTGCATGAGTAAAGTCAGCAGATGAATCCAACTTTCCTACAGTTACAGCATCTGATGCTTGTCCACACAGGACTTGCTGGTTCAACCCACACTTAGCACGTTAAGGTCTGTGACCTGATAATCAACTTCATGTTAAAAGTGTGCCATCAAACTTGTGTTGTCACATTCTCTACTTGCATTTAATGCCTTCAGATCTCAGCATGTCTGTAGTAGTTTGAATGACTCAGATAAATGTTCCTTCTGATCCCTTAAAGCAAACAGAAATTATGAAGGGATGAAATTCCACTAATCTGTACTTCCTCTCAGTAATCTAACAGACAGGTACTTCATCACTGCACAGATTTCTTCTCGGACAGTTAAGTATTTCCTAACCAAGTGCACACCTTGAAATGAATAACCATGAAGCAGTCCTTCATGCTGAAATATAACCAAAATAAATACCTTGCTTAATGTTCCTATATTAACATTCCAGACTATCAGTCTTAGACATCTCTCATAGTTAAATGCTAACTGTTTTCCATTAAAATGTATCTAATCCTCAAATTTTGTTTTGCAAGATTCTGAGCTAAGCTGGGAAAAACTTTCTAGGAACATCAATAATTTCTTCTTCCTGTGCAGGTTCCACCGCCCTGGGTAACCAACTGTGAAAAATGTAAGAGAAAGCTTGAGCCCATACTGCCTTCTCCCTGGGGCCTAGGATTCTTATCTGCAAAATTAAAATGAGAAGGAGTGTCAAGTAAAGAGTAAAAGATAAAGGGTCTTTACGAACACTTTTTATTGGAGTAAAGTCTCCTCCAATTAACTTGGCCGAGTCTTTGCAGTATAGCACAGGATTGTGAAAATGAACAGAACTCTTGCAGGAGCTCAAAAGGAATACACTAAGTTAGATTCATTTTTTCATATATGTTAACAAATACATCATAGACATTACTAAGTAGTCCAAGCACCAAGGAGAATAAACTGATACTTTGCTGCTCCTGCCCACAAGTAGAAACAAAGATAGGAAACAAAAGAGACAGGGAGGAGTGAGGGAGCTGATTCTGGTTCACTGTTCTACAATGTTTCCCAACAACCATGGCCAACTATGCAGCAATGAAATCAGCACTTTGGGGAAACTCACCATTAGAAAGTTTGAAGCTGAGGCAGATATCTGTCATGCAGAAATGCCTTGGAGAGATTCTTGCCACCAATAAAGTAATAGTATAACGCCTTGTGGGTTCTACTCCATACATAGCAGGAACTTCCCTACCTCTCCCTTCCACTTTCAAAATAACCTTCATTTTACCAGATCAGCACCCCCTACCTTGACTTTTATAGCTATAAAATTACCTAAACTTACTCTGATTTACTCAGAACCTGTATATCCATCAGGAATGCAACATCAGTGGAATTAATTAAACATTATTTTTTATGTAAAACAGTTTTACATGAATAGTTTTATATAAATGGGAAAAGAAAAGCCAGCTTGAATATGGTTCTTTTTATTGGAGAATATAAAAGTATTTCTCCAAAGAAAAACTTGAGAAAACAGAGCAGCCCTCCAATTTGGCAACCAGTGGCAATAATGTAACACACTTGGAGCACCATATGTCCCAGTGTGGTCTGGTTAATTGAAATCCATACACCCCACATGTACAATCAGCTTCACACATAGCCTGTTAATTTGATTGTCCTATTGGTTTGCCCATTCATGTTCCTGGAGCATTTTATGTTCCCTTTTTCTTTGTGCAAATTTGCCTTTCCCCTAGCTATTTAACCAGATCTTTTTTTTTTTTTTTTTTTTTTTTTTTTTTTTTTTTTTTTTTTTTTTTTTTTTTTAAAACTCAAGGGCCATACAAATCTGTAGGACCCATAGTAACTTGGGTCTTTGAAACAAACTGGCCTGAGAAGTTCTAGAATTTTCCATGTATAAATTCCTTTAATTCATGAAAGATGGAGCAGACTTAATGAATAATTGATATATTATCATTGTGTTGCAAATAGAATCTTGCCACTTATAGCAGGTCATATTCTTGGAAACCTCAACACAATCATCTATTAAAATGTACCTAGAAGAAATGAAAAACACCCCGGCATACACATACACATGTACACACACACACACACACACACACAGAGAGCTCTGAGTATCTGGAGTTTCTGACATGTGGACTCACAAAGAGGCCATTCATGTGACGTTATGGGTGAAGACTTACTTTCTCATTTAAATTGTTGAAACTCTTAAACATATCATTCCAACATGTTTGTGTATCTGGTTTCCCAGCCCTCAGCAAATCAGAAGAAACAAACTAGATAGGGGTGGGAAGTCTAGGGAGAGATGCTGGAGGCAAATCAAAAAAGACACCTGACTGCCTGACTGAGCAGGAGAAAGAAACTCTGGGTGTCTAGGTGTCGTGAGCAGAATTATAAGAATGCTATATTGCTCAACAAAAATCATGAATGTTCGATAACATTACAATAACTTTTTTGGTGGGGATATTATTGAGCAAGCAAACCAACATTTTGTTCAACCCACTTGCCCCTGGAGACACGGCCTATTGAATCAATGGCATCCATTGGTTCAAGGGGCAGCAGCACTCAGCCAAGTTCAGGAGACTCATTGCTTGGCTTGAAATTTCAAAATAAAAGTTTTAAACCAATATGAGATACCAGGTTGAGAAAAGCGTTTTTTATTTGGCTGGAACCAGGTTTATTGAAAGAAAAAATGATCTTAAAAATACAGTGACAGGTTTTTTTAAAAATGTGGTGTCATGCCATGAGGGATTAAGATCTTAGGATTTCTTCTGTAAGTCACAGAATAAGAAAGAAGAAAGATATGATACAAGGACAGTTCTCTGAGAAGAAATGGCAAAGCCTTTCTGGTGTTGGGAGAAACCGAAGAAAAGTAAGACAAGGGAAAAGAGTTTGATATGAGTGATGTCTGACTCTTGACTCTACAAACTCAGGGTTGAATGTTAAGGGATGGGGAAGTCCTAGAAACATCCAGATTGGTTTGCAGAAATCTGAAAATATTGTGTGCTGACACCTTTCTTCCCTGGGCTAATGCAAGGCTCTCAGAGGATCTCTTGCAGTAGATACTTCTGGTGCCTCGCTCGGATCCTCTTAGGTCTCTTTTACCACTGTGCCTGTTTCCCAGATATTGTGTGCCTGGTTGCAGTCTGTGTCCATTTGTCCTGAAGAATGCAGAATGTTGCCCCTGTGATGAGCCAGAAGTACATGGAAGTTTATAATCCCTTCAGGGTGGCTAGGATCCAATGACACTAGCCAATAAATTAGTACAAAGTTCAGTTTTCTTGCCTCAAGATGAAATGAACACCAAGGTAAAATATATATGCCCAGTGGGATCAGTCTGAGTCTGGAGATTCACCTAAAATGGAACCCTGTTTTATCTCCTTCTTCAATGTTCTAATTTTCCCATTCTCTTATTGCTCTTTCCTGGGCACTGTTTTAATAAATCACTTGCAGTTCAATCCTTGGCTCAAGATCTTCTTCTGGGAAACCTAGCTTAAGACAATGGGTACATGAATGGTCCTTCATGTAGACTATATGAGTGGGATTCTAGGGTCTGGATCACATGGAGGGCAGATATGAAGGAGGATTGTATCACAGTGATGTGTGGAATGTTGATGAACCCTGGTAGGCTGCAGTAATGTTGCTATTGTGTAGGCATTTGTGGTGAACTAGGAAGTGGTACAGGTAGAAAGGAATGCACAGACTTTGATAAATATCTTTGTCATTTGAGAGGTATAAAGAAAATAGCACTTAAGGACCTTCAGATTAGGTGGTTGTTGCTAAGCGGCATTGATGCACTGAAGAGAGAAAATGGCAGACTAAAGTTAGCCAATTACCAACTTACAGCAAAATGTGAAAATTAGAGAGCCTCCAAGGCAGCATTTAAAGAAACCTACAGGCAGAGGAGAGCCCAACGTATGCCAGGCACAGGACTTAATGATAAAGTATGAGAACTTCAGAGGAGAACAAATTTCCAACCTGGTTATGTTTCTAATTCCAAAGTTAGCTACCAGTAGGGAGATAGTGGGAGCCTGAGGCTTGGGCTAAGACTATGTAGTAGATGCACATGACAACCTCCTACCCAGAGATTGATCAGAACTTTCTGGACCTGTTAGCAGATACAGTAACCCTCCTCTCCCTTGTTTAAAGTCTATGCAGATAATCAAGACAGAAACATTGTAGGAAATGCTGTTCTTCTCAAGATCTGATGCCATCTCCCATCCTGGACACCAAAACAAGAACTAGATCAACGATGACTCAATGGGGAAGAGCTACACTGCTAAAGAAGGAAAAGAATTATAGATTGAATGACCTTCAGATCCTGACTAATTTGTATCAACATAAACTGGAAAATTATGCCTTGGAATGAATCTCGAGGGTGTTAGATAGCAGAGGAGGAGGGGTTAGAATATAAAGATGGATAAGGGAAAGTTTGTTGATAGGGGACAAAATCTTTTGACTTGGGGTTTAAGTTCCTAGAAAAGAAAATGCCCCCTGGGGCTGGATCTGATAAGCTGCTTTAACAGCTTTTTCTATGCAAGCTTGTGAAAAACAATGGCCCACATTAAGTGATATAAAATGCTAGAAATGACCTGGCCAAGTATGGAAGAAGAGAGAAAAAGGTTCAGAGAAGTAGGCATGCTGGTATTAACTAATAAATACACCCCCCCCCAAAAAAAAAAAAACAGTTGACAATGTTTGGGAAGGCCCACTAAGCACTCTATTTACTCAGGCAATAAGGAATGCAAAGGTAAGGAGGTCTTTCATACCACTGAGAAGCTCATAATGATTCTCTTCTGAGGCTGGGACTGGTAGGATTTTGAGACACTGGGTTTCTTAGTAACAGTAGGTATGAAAAATTCAGGTGGAAGATTTTAACCATCAGAGGCAAAGTAGATGTGATTACCTTAATGGGCAGTAAGGTCAGAATGGTAGCCATGGGTCCCAGCTCTCGGGGATTCATGTCAATAGCTAACAGGTAAAGGTGTGTCCAGGGCCAATAGAGATGGGTAGCTAAGAAGGATATATATATATCTATATATATGGGGAGATTAAGAATGTTGATATTAACAACCTCAATTGAAAGTTACGGTCACTTGTTCAGTTTCTGCACCTGAGCCAATTTTCACATCTAGAGTCCACAGTTAAAAGGTATTAAACCATCAAAAAAAGAAAAATGGAGTGTTACAACATGTTTTAATAGCCGTGATTCTCTCTGTGCTTTCCCAAAGAAACCTGTAGCCGGTTACCTGAGTAATCATATATTCATAAAAGAGATCTTCCAGGAGATCTTAAAAAACGTATCCTGATAACAGGGATGCAATGCATTATCCTGATTCCCCTATTACAGAATAGGCATCTGGGTATCAAGTAATAAATAGAGCCCTGGACTAGGTCCAACACATAGAATGTCCAATGTATCCACAGACCCATTCAATGACCATTCTTCTGACTCTCGAATGAATAAATGGAATGAATATACTGAAGATCTTGTAAAACCCTAACATTGGTTTTCTGACCTGTGAAGCAGAGCGATTACAGTAGAAAAAGATATTTGTATCCCACTAATTATACAATTGGTAATTGGCTAATTTGTATTCCTAAGGATACTTCAAAAAGCTCATAGAAGGATTCATATTACCTTTCAATTTTATTTTTCCACAAAATTTTGAAGTACCTAAAGAATTCGTTGCAGAAGAGGTACTAAACAATTATGTGAACAGGATGGGTCATCTAATAGTTATAGTTGCCATTAGTCCTTAACTATCTCAGTGTTTGCATGATGGATTCATAAACAGAGTAGCCATGATGTCAAGGAAGGAATTCATGAGCTGGCTACTAACACTAAAAACATTCTGTTCAATTTGTCAGCAAAGGAGACAGATGCTGATTCCCTGATACACTACCATTTCTGTAGAAGACAAAAATGCTAGTTTGTGGCAAGCTGATTACATTAGACCTCTTTCCAATCTGGAAAGGGAAGCACTTTTTCTTTACCAGGATTAATAAAGGAAAGGAAAAGTCTCTACTCACCACAGTGCTTTGTCATGCTCCATATCTGAGGGTTCACAGAGTATCTTATTTACTGGCTAATTATGAATAATAATATTACTTTGGACCAAAGGACCCAGTTTATTGCAAAGGATATGCAGCACTAGGCATATGACCAGAGGATCCACTGGTCTTCTCTCCTGCACAATCCAGACACTGCTGGAATAGCAGAGTGTTAGAATAACCTCTTAAAGGCACAGCTGAAATATCACCTTAGAGACGGCCCCCTGTGAAGGTAGGGGTTTGTCCTTCAGGATACAATATAAACCTTAAAGTAACAGCCATTACATGAGGGTACTTCAAAAAGTTCATGAAAAATTTTGCATTTTTTTTCAATTCTATTTTTCCACAAACTATTTGAAGTACCCTCATATGGTACTGGATCCCCAACCAGTAAAATACATGGGTCCTAGAGCCAAGTGGTAGAAGTAGAGTTTCCCTGCACAGTATTACTCCCACTGACATATTTGAGAAGTTGTGCTTCCATCACTGCTTCTTCAAGCTCTGAAGGCCTAAAGGCCCTAGTCCCAGGGGGGATGACTCCAGAAAGGCACACAGTAAAGGCCCCATTAAATGTTAAACTTTGGATGTCATTGGGTCTTGTGGACTCCTCACATCTGTACACAGTAGACAAAAAAATAATAATAATAAAGGAATTATTCTCTTGATAGGAATAATTGACTCTGATTATCATAAAAATTTAGGGTTGCTATTGTGTAATAGAGCTAGGATTTTGTTGTCAGTGTCTCTTGGTATTCTCATGACCAGCTTTATGCCAGATATTAGATATTTTTAAGTCTAGAATTTCCATTCGGTTCTTTATTATAGTTTCTATTTCTCTGCTGAGATTTCCTGTTTTTAACTCATTATGAGCCTATTTTCCTGATAGCATTATTATTATATGTATTGTGAAATCTTTGCTAAAGTATGTTTCATCTCAGGGTCAATCCCCATTCATTGTTTTTCCCTTGAAAATGAATCACAGATTTCTATTTCTCCATTTGCCAACTCATTTTGAATTACATCATGGACTTTATGAATATATGTTGTGGAAAATCTGTATTCTGTTATATTGTCCCAATGAGTGTTGCCATTTGCTTTTTGTTTGTTTTATCAGGTAATTTTCTCAATTGGACTAAAACTAGAAACTCCATCTCTCAGGCTGCAGCTCAAATATTAGGTCAGGTTTTTTTGTCCTTAACCGGGTAACTTGGTGTCTTCCCTACACACATGTGATTCAGGGGTTATCCAGAGACTTTTTTTATACACAAATGTGCACAGATTTTGCACATAAAATTTGGGGTTTCTTCTCTTTGGATTCCTTCTTTTGAGACTTCTATATTTCTAACTCTTGTAGTCACCTCAGACTCGGTCCTCTGGTTCTTAAGGCAAGAGAGACTTGAGATTTGCCTATGGTAGTTTTATATGCTCTGTACAGTACAGAAAGAAGCCTGACCCAAAGCTAGAAACTATGAAAATGAGGAAATCCTTTCATCTGCACCATTCCCTTCATCCAACTGCTGTCTTCCTCCAAAATCTTCCATTTTGGGGGTTTCTTCCAATGCCTCAGGTAGTTTTTTGTTGTTATTGTTGTTGTTGTTTTGTGGGTTTTTTAGTATTTTGTCCGGAGTATATATTTGATATCTGTGGGTGTGTCACCTAATAGAAGATTACTTGGTTATAGGGGAAGTTTATGGCAGTGACTCCCATGACAAATTTAAACTGTGAACAAACAATGACAGCAAACATAAGTGCATGGTAACCAGAACAGACTCCTCAAATAAGTTGTCTGGTTCACCCCACCAGGCTATCAACTGGAACAGCAGAAGTGCTACCTGAAGATGAGTTTAAAGTGGGTGTTAGAGGAGGGAGATTATGAGCATCAGGTTTGGCCTTGAGACCAACTGTGGCAGTGGGGATTAAACCTTGTCACACTAAGCCCTCTTGTCAGTCTTTCTGCAGAAAGTGGGACCAACCAGGTTTTTGGAAAAGCTTTGAACTTAATGGAAAAGTAGTGCAAGGTGGACTATTGCAGACTCTGCTGGTCCCCTGCTGGTCCCCTGCTGATGGAGTTTGGATGTGTTGTCCCCTCCAAAACTCATGTGGAAATCTGATCCCCAATGTGGCAGTGTTGGAAACTGATTGAGTCATGGGGACAGATCCCTCATGAATGGATTAATGCTCTCCCTGGGGGAGGGGGGAGTAATGAGTGAATTCTCGCTGTATTAGTTCCCACGAGAGCTGATTGTTTAAAGGACTCTGGCACCTCCTCTCTCTCTCTCTCTCTCTCTCTCTCTCTCTCTCTCTCTCTCTCTCTTGCTTCCTCTCCCCATGTGATCTGCTTCTACCCACCAGCTGCCTTCCATTTTTCCGCCCTGAGTAGAAGCAGCCTGAGGCCCGTGCCAGATGCAGCTGTCCCAGAATCATAAGCCAAATAAACCACTTTTCCTTATAAATTACCCAGTCTCAGGTATTTCTGTTATAGCAACACAAAATGGACTAAAACACCTGCCCAAATACCCTCAGATCCATCAGCTCTGTTCATCATCCCTCAACTTCTGTTGTTCTACTAAAGACTTGAATCCTTGATATTTTCAAAGGATTACCTTTGGGCTACAGGGGCAACCTTTCTAGAAGTGCCATTTATAGCCAAACACTCCCCTGCCCATCCTGACTTATAATTAATAAGTAACTGATGCAGGAGAGAAAAGTCCAAATTCCTTTATGCAAAATGAAAGCTCTGAGTTGTAATTTATGCTCCAGAACTCCTGATGAATCAGGCTGAGACCGAGACTTTACCTGACCTTGGACCCTTGAGCAGTTTTTCTCCCATCCATATTCTGCTTACCGTACTTCTTTATCAGTTTCTTTTGGGAGTAGGAACTTAAAAATTCACATGCATTCAAATCTCTGTCTCAATCTCTCTCTGTTTCTGGGAGACCCTGACCTACAGCACTCCATATTCAGCATGTTTGTGCCTCTCGCAGGGCATGAGCACAGTTGGGTATGGAAGGCTAAGGGAGGACCTGAGGACAGCCTCACACAGTTTGTCCCTGCATCATGACAGGTGCCACATGCCAGCATAAGGACCCAAATGACAAGATGGGACAGCCACATCCCCGTAGACTCAGGAATCTGCCAAACTGTGGCAAACCCTAGCAATGGTCTGAAGTATAACTGAGAGGAAAAGCCCCTGACCAGCTGCCCACACAAGTCCAGAAGCTTCTCCTGTTCACAATGTCCCCAGAAGGAAAAAAAAAAAAAGGCTCAAAAAAGAGTAGGGGAAGGGGCCGGCCCGGTGGCGCACTGCTACAGTGCGCCGCTTGGGGGTGCGGCGGCGCTCCCACCGAGGGTTCGGATCCCA
>NW_007734867.1:82414-86264 GCF_000696425.1 Galeopterus variegatus
TGGGGGTGCGGCGGCGCTCCCACCGGGGGTTGGGATCCCACATACAGACCGGTTCCCGCTCACTGGCTGAGCGAGATGCGGGCGCGACACCGAGGCTTGCGATCTGTTGCCGGACATGAAAAAAAAAAGACAAAAAGGAAAAAAAAAAAAGAGTAGGGGAAGAAACCCTGAGGGTTGAGAATTTTTCTCAAAAGTGAGTATTTTGAACTACACAGCGCTTCAGATAATAATATATAAATGAGAATAGAAAGGAGTTAGAGCAGATTTGAGTACACTGGAATGTAAAAAGTTATTTAACCCAAGAAGATGAAAATCATCAAGGCAAAGTTCTGTTATATAAAATGTATTTATATTTTCAACTTTTGTACATTTACATCTTAGTGCTTAAATTTTTTGATCCATGTGAACTTGTATAAAAGCTTAGAATTTTGCTGGCCCGGTGGCGCACTGGATAAGTGCGCCGCTTGGGAAGCGCGGCGGCACTCCCGCTCGAGGGTTCGGATCCCACATACAGACCGGTTCCCGCTCACTGGCTGAGCGAGGCACGGGGGCAACACCGAGGGTTGCAATCCCGTTGCCGGTCCCTGGTCCGGTACGGGGGCGACACTGAGGGTTGCGATCCGTTGCCGGACATGGAAAAAGACAAACGACAAAAAAAAAAAAAAAAAAAAAAAAAGCTTAGAATTTTTAAAGTAATTTCTACCACCTAATGAAAAAGGCAAGAATTTGTATCCTATTAACGGGAGAGAGAGAGAAATAAGTGTGGCTTTAATGGTTAAATGACTTGCTTAAGGTCACAAACAAACTAGTTATTGCAGAAGAATTATTCAGAACTAATTTTCTGACCCAATTAAGTGTAATTCAGTTTATCCTTAAACGTTGGAAGCAGTGTGGGACTTAATATTTGAAGGCCAGGCGTGACAGTTGATTGATTCCCACACTCCCTTCACTTGTAGCTTGGTCCTCACAGTGTACAAACCCACACTGCTCCCAGCAACCCCAGGAGCCACACTTTGTTACCTGGATGGCTGTGAGCATGTTCGGGAAAGGCACAGCTTTCCTCGTCAGAGAACACTTTACTCTCTTAAAGGGTTCTGAATACTCCAACCCATTTTTTAACAATTTTTTCTGTGCATCAGAATTACCTACAGAGATTTTGAAAAACACTGACATCTGGAACCCATCCATCTCAGAGGTTCAGATTTAGTGGACCAGAGCCAGGGTCTTGGCATCTGTATTTTTAACATTGTCTCTGGATGATTCTCATGCACAACGAAATTTGAAAACTCCTGTTCCTTCCTTTCTTCTCTCTTCCTTGCGCCTTGGAACCTTGTCTGGCTTCTCCCTTCCTTGACTCCCATGATCTTGCCTCAGTTTATCTCTGGATTTGATTCAGCACTTCCCCATTGGATCTTCCTTTTCAGTGTGATGCCATATGTGACTACACTAAGCTCCTGTATCTCCTCAGCTGGTTCATTTTAACAACTCGGGTACCTGAACCAGGTAGCATCCCACCCTGAAGGCATCTTGCATTCTTCTTCACTCTCAGGACCAAAAATCACTTCCTTCACACTGAAATTAAGAAGCCTATGACATGAAACGTCTAGCTCCTCTCAGCACACAGTTCTGCCAGCCCACCATTTCCTAAAGAAATGGGCCATGTTGCAAAGGCAGCCCTGTGACCTAAAACCTTGTGTGAGTGATTTCTGAACATACCATTTACCTTCCTCCTCTTCCTTAGAAAAGGAAAAATCTTACATTTAAAGAGTGCTAAAAACCCAATATTATGTGAAACCTCAGATTACCCCCAAAAACAGTTCAGTAATGTTCCCATGTAATTGTACTAGTTCAAAGATAATTGGGGGATTGAGTTCTTTAGGATTTTATCCAGGAAAGTCCAGTCTTCACCTTGTACTTTGTGGTTTGATGAGAATGAGTCACAGAAACAAACACATCTCTAGTTCTTTTGCTATAAATAGAGTTCAAAGGATTCTAAAAGAAAATGATGATTGTTGATAACTAGGCCACTTGATTCACAGGTGTTTATGACTTCCTATTTTGCACTTAACATGTTGAACTTAAAATGACTCAAAAAACAAAATATACCCTTCTGATCTAATTTGTTCATTGATATTGCCTTGTATCAAAATGCTTGGTAGTGTCTTTTAAAAGAAGTAAATTTCCTGTGGAGCAATTTCTGTGACATCTTAGAGAGAAATGGTAAAGGATGACCTCTCGTTCTGCTGTCAGGATCTGTCGTTAGTTCCACGGTTTCAGTGTCCCGTGTTTGAGTCACGGGGTAATGTTAGCATCGAAGAGTTCTGAGCGAAACAATATAATGCGAGACCATGCTTGCCTAAGAAAGTAAAGCAGACAGTTTACTCACTTAAGAGTTCATGTCTGTCATGGCATAGATCAGTACCTGGACATAAGGAGGCAGGCTGAGAAGAAACAAAAATGTTATAAAGAGGAAGATCCTGAGTTTGAATATTTAAAGGCTGCTTCCCAAATGGGATCACATACATCTCTGAAAATTAAAATAAAAAATAAATGAAGTCCTGGGGATTATGTAATGCCACCATCAGTATTACAGGGTGACAGAACAAAAAAGGTGGGGGGAGGAGAGGGTGACAGGGGGGAAAGGAGGAAGTACACAGCTCAGAGGGCATCACACCCAACTCAGTCTCCACGTCCAAATAGAAATTTAAGGTACAGACTATCAGCCCACAGAGTCAAGGGTTAAAGAAATAAAACTTTTGAAATTGCTCTATTAATACTTAGTTTCTATTTTTATATCCCCATTACACCAAATAGCAGAAATCAGTCTATTTTGAATCCCCACCCCCCACCCCGCTCCCCCTTTCTCTGGGCTTCCTTCTTGGAAGATTTTGAAGTGCCCCGGTAGGAACACCGTTCCTCATTTTCTTCTGTCCATATAGGTCCTACTAAAGAATGGTATCACCTCTGTCCGTAGGGCATCTTTGGGTCCTGTAGCTCTCTTCTGCTACTTTGTAATGCAGGGGACATATTCTTTCACTCCATTCTGCTTTACAATCAGAGATTTCAGTGGAGCTCTTTCTGTAGAAAAAACATATAGTTGGTACCTCCTTGAGACCTTGTTGCTGCCCTAAGAACAGTCTAGAATGAAGGCTCGATGCAGGGTTCAAGAATGAAAATAGAAGATAATGTCTGGGGTGGGTCTTGAAAGACAAGGAGAACTGGCCAAAGAGAAGGGGAAGAGACATGGACAGCAGAAGGTCTTCTAAGAAGAGGGGGTGACACAGCACGGGCGTGGGGAGCACTGCGGCATCGTATGCATGGAGAAGCTGCATGAAGGAGCAGGAGAAATAGCTGAAGGGGGAGGCCAAGTTCAGTTCTTGTGGACCCCTGAAAGGCACCCTATCCAGGTGAATTGATTCCACTGTCCCCCGTCCCTGCCTCAACACCACAGCATCACCTCCACAGCCACAGTGTCACCTGTGCAGCTAACACCTCTAGATTGGCAGCCATGCCCTGAGGAGAGGGAAGAAAGATTTTCACAAAATTTCTTCTTCCTTCTGCAGGGAAAAGAATCTTATCTACCGTTAATTTTTATAGTCGCCTTGCAACTATATGTTACACAGCCCTGGTCTACCGCAGCCTCCGTTGTCTCCAGAAGATTCCGTTATACATGTCTTTATTTTAAAAAGTCAGTGTGAGTAAATGAGTATATGAATATACATACTTTCTTTTTTCACTTCGAGTGAAAAATTTCTTTTTTTTTTTTTTTAATTTTTATTTTGTCAATATAGTGTATATGATTATTATGGCCCATCACCAACACCTCCCGCCCTCCTCCCTCTCTCCCCTC
>NW_007734868.1:0-1278 GCF_000696425.1 Galeopterus variegatus
CCAGAGTAATTAGGCAAGAGAAAGAAATAAAGGCCATCCATATTGAAAAAGATGAAGTCAAATTGTCCTTGTTTGCAGATGACACGATCCTATCTACAGAAAAACCTAAAGACTACCCAAATACTCCTAGAGCTGATAAATGAATTCATTTGCAGGATACCAAATTAATAACAATATTCAGTACCTTTTTAATATACTAGCTGGAAACTTGTAGAAAAAGAATCAAGAAAGCAAGCCCATTTACAATAGATACCAAAAAAGTAAAATACATAGGAATAAATTTAACCAAGGACATGAATGATCTCTACAATATGAATTATAAAAAACTGCAGAAATAATTTTTAAAGGACATGAAAAGATGGAAAAAGATTCCATGTTCATGAATTGGAAGAATTAACATTGTGAAAATGTCCATAGCACCCAAAGTGATCTACATATTCAATGCAATCCCCATCAAATTACCAATGACCTACAAACAAATAGAAAAAGACAATCCTAACATTCATATCAAGCAACGAAAGACTCTGAATAGCAAGAGCAATCCTGAGCAAAATAAATAAATAAATAAATAAATAAAGCCGGACAGGTAACATTACCTGACCATAGTTAATAACAATGTATTATATTCCTGAAAATTGCTAGGATTACATTTCTCTTCTTGAGAAACTTCCAAACTGTCTTCCAAAGTGGTTGTGCAGTTTTGCATCCTTGCCAGTAATAAATGAGAGTTCCTGTGGCTCCACATCCTCACCAGCATTTGTTGTTGTCAGTATTTCACATTATTAGCTGTTCTAATAAGTGTGTAATGGTATCTCATTGTTTTAATTTGCAATACCCTTAAAATCATATAATGTTGTACATCTCTTTTTGTGTGCATTTTTATCCGTATATCTTCTTTGGTGAAGTGTCTGTCCAGGTCTTTTACTCATTATTTTTATCAGTTGAACCAATTTTGGCCTTTTGCCCCCTAATTGGAGAGACAGACAGGTTGGATACAGAGAATGACAACTTAACAGAGCAGGAACCCACCAGCAGAAACCTCTGCAGATACCAATGCTGGGTTAGGAAAACCTGAGCCATAATTGACAAATTGCTGGAGGCTCACTATGATCAAATCTGGGAGTTAAATCTCCAGGGGGACTCAGCCATGGGGGGGCTTCACACTTTTGTGACTTTTACCTCTAGGAGCAGTACCAGGTTCTCCTAAAGAAGAGCAGAGAAAAATCCTCTCATGTTTCCAGGAGAGGAAGCGGAAAATTATCCATTTTTGGACACTCC
>NW_007734868.1:2815-5140 GCF_000696425.1 Galeopterus variegatus
AGTGTCACATTAGAAAGTAACAGGGTTAATGTAACAGATAATACAGGTTCCACAGAGAGAGAGTGGCCTACTTCCAGAGACTGAACAGGACCCACACCAACTTTAACACAAAAGTAAGACATTCACACTTAAAGTTAAGCACAGAATGCAGGCTGGCTGAAGAGAGTCAGCAGCCACCTGCTAAAGGTAGGTTTGATACGAAGAGAAAGCATACACACCTCAGCCAGCAAATGCAGGTTGGCCCCAGGAAAGTCAGCAACAGCAACCCCACCTTCTGCTTGGACTTAACTTTTATAGTTTCACCATCTAATACATATGCATGCCATCTAATGAATATTCAATGAAGGGGGTTGGTCCCTGTTATGAACATAGTATCACACATGCTCAGTGGGTCTCCATTTGGAGCATGTTCATTGGTCAGATTTTATCACATGTACCNACTAACTGGACTTGGTAAATGTCAACAGAACATTTCATCCAATGACTACAGAATATACATTCTTCCCATTGGCACATGGAACATTCTCTAGGATAGACTGCATGTTAGGTCACTAGTTAAGTTTCAACAAATTTTAAAAAACTGAAATCATTTTAAGACTACAATGAAAGAAAACTAGAAATCAGTAACAAGCAAAATTTTGGAAACTATACAAATACATGGAAATTAAACAACATACTCCTGAATGACCTATGGGTCAAAAAAGAAATTAAGCAGGAAATCAAAAAATTATTGAAACAGGGCTGGCCCGGTGGCGCACTGGATAGTGTGCCGCTTGGGAGCGCAGCGGCGCTCCCACCGAGGGTTCGGATCCCATGTGGAGACCGGTTCCCGCTCACTGGCTGAGCGCGGAGCAGGCGCAACACCGAGGGTTGCGATCCCGTTGCCGGTCAGTAGAAAAGACAACAAAGAGGAAAAAAAAAAATTATTGAAACAAATGAAAATGAAAACACATCATACCAAAACCTATGGAATACTCCAAAAGCAGTAGTAAGATGGAAGTTTATTGTAATAAATGCCTGCATCAAACAAATAGAATGACTTCAAATAAAGAACCTAACATTACAACTCAAAGAACTAGAAAAACAAGAAAAATTCAGTGCTAAAATTAGTAAATGGAAAGAAATAATTAAGATCAGGGCAGAACTAAATGAAATAGAGACCAAAAGAAGATACAAAAGATAAACAAAACAAAAAAAGATAAACAAAACGTGTAAACCATTAGCTAGACTTACTAAAACAAATGATAGTTACCCAAATAACAAAAATTAGAAATGAAAATGGAAACATTACAACTGATATCACAGAAATGCAAAGAATTATTAGAGACTATTACGAACAACCATATGCCAACAAATTTGAAAAGTTGGAGGAAATGGATAAGTTTCTGGACACATACGAACTCCCCAGACTGAACCAAGAAGAAATAGGAAACCAAACAGACCAATATTAAGCAACAAGATTGAAGCAGTAATCAGCAGTATCCCAATAAAGAAAAGCCCAGGGCCACATGGCTTTACTGCTGAATTCTACCAAATATACGAAGAATTAATAGAAATCCTTTCAAATTATTATAAACAATTGAAACAGAGGTCATTCTCCCAAAGTCATTCTATAAGGCCAGTATCACCCTGATACCAAAAGCAGACAAAGACACAACAACAAAAAAAGAAAACTACAGGCCAATATCCTAGATCAACTTAGATGTAAAAATTCTCTGTAAAATATTAGCATGAAGAATTCAACAGCACATCAAGAAGATTATACACCATGATCAAATGGGATACATCCCAGGGATGCAAGGATTCTTAAACTTATACAAATCAATAAATGTAACACACCACGTCAACAAAATCAAGGTCAAAAACTATGCTTATCTCAATAGATGCAGAAAAAGCACTTGACAAAATTCTATGTCACTTCATGATAAAGACTTCAACAAATTAGGTATAGAGTGAAAAGTATCTCAATGTAGTAAAAATTGTATATAACAAACCCATTGCCAACATTATTCTGAATGAGGAAACACTTTCAGCTTTTCCTTTAAGAGCAGGAAAAAGACATGGATGCCTTCTCTCACCACTCCTATTTAACATAATATTAAAAGAACTAGCCAGAGTAATTAGGCAAGAGAAAGAAATAAAGGCCATCCATATTGAAAAAGATGAAGTCAATTGTCCTTATTTGCAGATGACACGATCCTATCTACAGAAAAACCTAAAGACTACCCAAATACTCCTAGAGCTGATAAATGAATTCATTAGAGTTGCAGGATACCAAATTAATAACAATATTCAGTACCTTTTTAATATACTAGCTGGAAACTT
>NW_007734868.1:6333-7509 GCF_000696425.1 Galeopterus variegatus
AGAAAAATCCTCTCATGTTTCCAGGAGAGGAAGCGGAAAATTATCCATTTTTGGACACTCCAGAGCATTCCATTATTCTTAACAAGGTCTGTCCTCAAGACAAATTATTTTGAAGGAGCCTAACCTATTGAGGTTTTATCATAGACCAACAACCTAGAGGAAGGAAAATACTCAACTCCAGTCCCCCAGTATCCTGTCCCACCTAAGGGGAGCAGGGAAGTGGTGTGCCCTGTGATCTCACTACTCTGAAAAATCTAAGAAGAGTTGTTGATTTTTCAGTTTCATTGGCTTTTAAGGATGAATTTTTAAAGTAATAATGGAGTGGTGGCTTTCAAGCTCCTTAAATGCCAGACCAGAAATTGGAAACTTATAAGTAATTATCTAATAATGAAGTTAACTGTGTCTAAAATAAAACTGTGTTAGGCAGCAGTATACACATAGCCTATCTTCCAGAAATTTGGCCAAAAACGAGGGAGATATAGCCAGCAAAGCAAACTAAAACTGCAGACATAGGTCTCTTTATTAAATACTCTGCTTTTCTGTACAGGACATGATAAAATTCATTAAGTTGGCAAATGCTCCCATTCAAGCCTGGATTATTTCAAACATTTCATAAAATGGCTCAAGTTCTACAAAAAAGATGATTTTTATTCTGTGTTGTGTTTGCTTTCTCACTTTATATTGTTCTGTTGACTCTATTTTTCAGAGAAGTTAGTTAAAAAAATAGAGATATTTCAATTTGCATAAAGTCCCCAGTGGGCAATTTCAAGTCAGAGTTTGAACCATGAGACAAAGTTCTTAGTTTCTAGCCTGATGTTCCTCCATTCTTCTCTGCTTCTTGAACCTAACCTATACAAGGCTATATTTCTATTCCTATTTCTATCTATCTATTGATGCTGGAAAAAGGGTCTGGGAGGGCCTGGTAGCTGGCCTCAACACACCCCATCCTCTTACCAGGTTCTTGACTCTGCCACAGGATAGAACTCAAGAGCAGTGTCACATTAGAAAGTAACAGGGTTAATGTAACAGATAATACAGGTTCCACAGAGAGAGCGTGGCCTACTTCCAGAGACTGAACAGGACCCACACCAACTTTAACACAAAAGTAAGACATACACACTTAAAGTTAAGCACAGAATGCAGGCTGGCTGAAGAGAGTCAGCAGCCACCTGCTAA
>NW_007734868.1:9216-10065 GCF_000696425.1 Galeopterus variegatus
GAGGGCATGCCCTAGGGTATAAATTTATAAATTTCAATTTAAAATACCTAAGTTCCACACTGCAACTTCACTATACATTTAATACCCATCAACAACTGCCCTTCAATATTTCACAAAATATTCAACCTTAAAAGAGACCTTGGAGAACATCTACTTTGAAGTTTTCTTAAAGGACCCAGGGCCATTATCTCTGAAAAGCTTTATTTATTTCCATTACTCAGAAATAAAGGATTTCATGAGTAGATGTGTCTGGGATATACTGGGTTAATTAGAATGAATCAGATTTCTCTTCTGCAGCCATCTTGGAGCATTTAGAATGCTAATGTGATGGCTCCATTTGAGAGTAGATGGAGTTTGCAGCATGTCCTGAACAGTTTTGTCCATAGAACTCTTTGATTATTCTGTTTTTCCACAAACAATAAGTTATATTTTGGGGAGGGAAGACCCAATAAAAACTTACAGTTTTTGTGAAGAAAAAACTAAGGCAGAGAGAGATGCAGTGATTTACTGGAGGCCATACTACTGGNACACACACACACACACAAAATAAATAAATAAATAAAAAAGAAGACTTATCATTCCTACCTTTGGATCCACTATTGCAAACTATGTCCAGTATATGTTGTAGTCCCCTAAATTTAGGTGGTATAAAGCAACTCTGTAACCACTAACTTCCTCTCCCTGTTATGAGCCAGTGTTGAGCAAAGTCATTCTGTTGTGCACCAGACTAAACCAAAGAACAACTATTACTGTGCTGAGCCTTGTGCTGAAAGACAAGAATGACCTTGAATCAGAAGAAACATCTCTCCAGTCTGCAAGGGCAACACTCATGATGAAATCAGCATAAGG
>NW_007734868.1:10663-14151 GCF_000696425.1 Galeopterus variegatus
ACCTCTACTAAAGCATAATCTCTTGTGTACCAGGTGATTAATTTTGTAAATCACTTTGTAAAGTTCAAGCTTATTTTAGGAGGCCTTTGGATATTTCTCAGACTTGAACAAAATCAAACACAGGGGGCAGTTAGGCGAACAAAGGAGAACAGGATTGATTCACTAAATTTGTCCCATTTTTTAAAATAAAAAGAGCTCAGTTATAAGAGGAAATTAAATTTAAACCTGCAATTAAAGGATTTTTTTCTAAAATAGTTCAGAAACAATAAAAAGATTGTAAAGATTGTCTGGAGCTAGGGTGTATGCCTTTACTTTCTACTATAGCTTCCCAAGAACTGACAATATGTTAAGTTTTGATTTTTCATCAAACACCGATGTGTCTGTTATATATTGAACTTCAGAGAGGGACAAAACACTGCAGGGAATTGGAAGGAAGGTTAAGAATTTTGGATGGTGGCAACATGTCACATCAAGGGGAATGAAATTTTGGAGAAATATTTAAAGCCACTTACATCACTGGATCTCTTTACAAAGCAAGTTCCTATGTGCAGAATAGAGACATTTGAAGCAAGAGTTTATAGAATGTGAAAAAATCTAAGTATATACACAGATATCTCAGCTTCAGGAGTTAGGTTTTGGTCCACAGCCAGTTTCAGAGTCTTATTTTAATTGAAAATTTTTTGCCTGACTTACGAAGCAATAATATTTCAGCAGGTAGAATTCATTGAGGGAAATAGCTTTCTATGGCGATATATGATTTATTCACTCATATTTCCAAGCTATTTAGAGTGAATTATCCATGAGATTGTGTCATCATTTTAAAAGGAGCTACAATTGTTTTCTGTTTGTATAATTTTAAGCCACACATGATTATTAGTTGGAAAAACATACTTGAATAGGTATATAACTATTTTCATATATTTTAAAATTTGGGTTTCCTAGAGTAACCGCTTCTTCAGTAATTGCTTCTCTTTAGAACCAGTTACATGAATTAGAACAGTCAGCCGTCTCCTACAGATGTGAAAAGCTGTAACTCCCCCCTCAAGTCGTCTATTGGAAGGAGTAACATTTCAGGCTCAGCTTTGCTTAGCCTGAGTATGGTTAGAGAAAAAATGTTAAAATATCTATTCTAAAAGCTTTTCTATGATAGATCAACTGAAAGTGTCAGATGAGTCTCTGAAATCTATAAGATTTTTAGAGTAGTCCTCCAAATTCCTTATGAAACTCATGTCTTTTATGTTAATATTGTTTCTGCTAACATCCAAGCCTGAGAGGCTTACATCCAAGGGTTTTTTGCTAATAAAAAATGTATATGTGTGTGTGTGTATCTATATAAACAAAATATCAAAAATAGAAAATCATATTCATAAGGGAAGCACTTGGGGAATAGTCTGCCTAATAGCATGCATTCTGTGTTTTTCTCATGAGCAAATATTAAATGTTTAAAACATTTAAAAAAGGGAAAAAGGAAAAGAAGGAAGCAAAAGGAAAGTTAGATGTTGAGAGATTAACCACAGCTGGATTTGCTGGTCAGAAACAGCAAGGAAGAGGTCTTCTTTTGCTTCAGATAAACAAAAATGAAAGAATAAGGTAGATTTGTTTTTCTATATGGAAAAACAGTGCATTTTCCTATTCCATAAGGTGGTGGGATCATAAATGCTGCAAGCTAGTACACCAGCTATGCTAGCTGCATCCTAACATGAGTTTCTACTTAGGGGTTTTCTGCGTTCCTCTTTCCAAAGATCCTCCTATATAAAAAAATGGGAGAATGTCAGGGTTCTCCATTTGGCAGCTTCATTGTTCTTGACACAACACACGGCAAACAATATGAACAGTATGCGATTTTGCTACTTTCAGGGGAAATACGTTTTTAAAGGCTTTTAAGTTTTTATAGTTTTCAATAAACTTTGACTAGGTTATTTACCATCTCCTTTATCCAGATAAAGGATAAAGCTAGGACATCGCAACACACAGGTGACTCATCCATGAGCTCTAGGTACTGCCACAACCACTATGATTATTACCTCCACCAGCTCCCAGTTACTGAGAACCAGCACTCTTCTCAGCACTGCACCAGGAACCTTATGTGCACCTCATATACTTTCAAGGTAAATAGAAGTCCATGTTCCCTGGAATGGTTCACCATTTACTAGCTCTGTGTCCTTGAGCAATTCCTTTATTGTCCCTGATTCTCATTTTCCTTATGTGTAGAACAAGTCTTCTAATGTCATTACCTTATAGTTTTTTTTTCTTTTTGAGAATTAAGAGCATAATATAATGCTTAAATATGGTAAGCTCCTGGTGAAGGGTTTCCCAGTATTATAATCATCAATGTTTTTGTTAATATTATTGTTACCTATTTTTTTGTTTGTTAATATTATTGTTTGCCTTCTTACGTATGAGAAATACATGAGAGATACAGGACTTTCATGACTTGAAAAGCTAAATAGTTTAGTAAGTGCTACAGTAAAGAGTACAATCTAGAAAGAGGATTATGAGAAGATGGTAGAGCAGGAAGCACCAGGAATCTATCTCCCCACATAGACAAAAATTAACACTAGCAGAATCTGTTTGATATAAGTGTTTTAGAAATTTTAAGTTTATTAAAGGTTGCAACTTCCAGGAGAAGGCTTCAACTGTGCTTCATAGTTAATTCTGATCAATTTCATCTTCTTAGCACAGTAGCAACTACCCATCCCTCCCAACCCCCACCTCCCATTCCTATCCCTCTGTCATAGTCATAGAGGAGGACAGCCATTGCTCTGGGAACACTCCCTCCCTCCATTGTTGATTGCTGCAAGCCCCTCCCCTCTAGCTGAAGTGACTTCTAGAAGATTTAAAGGGCCAGTAATTTCCACCCCTACTTTTTTTCTATTTTCTTATACAGGAGCCAGATATTAAATATTAGGACATTCGAAAGCAAATTCATATGAGCAGGAATTAGATTATCATGCACACCCAAGGAAAGGTGCAGATTCAGCAAAGACCTGAAAAGGCCTTAAATTTATACCTCAGGCTGATTGTCAGCCCAGACACAATGTGCAGCAATTAAAACAAAAACAAAACTAAAACAAGCAAAAAAGAAAAACACTGAATATCCACATAAAAAAGAATGAGGTTGGACCCTTTTTAACACCATATACAAAAACTAAGTGAAAATAAATCAAAGACCTAATAAGACCTAAAATGGTAAAACACTTAGAAGAAAACATAGAACAAAGTCTTCATGACATTGAATTTGGCAATGATGTATTGGATATGATGCCAGAGGCTCAGGCAACAAACTTAAAAAAATGACAAATTTGTCTCCATGAAAATTTTTAAAATGCTATGCATCAAGGACACTACCAACAGAGTAAAGAGGTAACCCACAGAATATAAGAAAATATTTGCAAATTTTATATACAGTAAGGGATTTGGCGCCATGGCAGGGTCTTGAAAAGAATAGCTTGGGCTGCCCTTTCCAAGCTGGCAAGGCCCCGCAGGGA
>NW_007734868.1:14696-24818 GCF_000696425.1 Galeopterus variegatus
CAAATGAACAATAGGTTCACACCTATAGAAATATGAGAATCATTAAGTCAAAGTTAAAAATATATATAAGGTTTGTTTAACACTTTGAAACTGCAATCGCTGCCGTCTCAATTTTGAGTCAGACATATAATTTATGCTTGCTGGTAGTAATAAGTTTAAGGTTAATATGAGTACAAGAAGAAAAGAAACACAATGGTGAAAAACGTCAAGAACAGTGAGTCATGGACTAATCAACCACAACGGATATAATCACCAGAAAGAATTGGCTGATGACTGAGTTTTATTTAACCTTGTAGATTATTAATTTTACGAGAATTGATTAACTATTGGCTTAATAATTTTAAAAGTTTTTGTAGTTAAAATGCCCCCATTCCCCCCCCCCCCCGTTGTTGTGTGACAAATAAAAATGCTGTTTCCAGTCTGAAGGCTGCTTCAGCTGCTTTAGCTGCTCTGGCTGCGACAGCGCTGACAGCCCACAGGCTGAGAACGTGCTTCAGAGGAACCGAGGTCTCTACCTTTGTTTTTTATTTTTGCCGCTTCCTGATCCCTCTTTCAAGGACCCCCAACTTGACTGGAGCTGGTCTCCGGCAGGGATTTATACATAGGATACATGGAAAATTTCTAAAATTCAACAACAAAAAAACCACCAACCAAATTTTAAAATGGACAAAAACTTGAGTAGACATTTCTCCAAAGAAGATATACAAATGGTCAATAAGCACATGATTAGTGATGCCCAACGTCACTTATCAGTAGGGAAATGGAAATCAGAACTACAATGAGATATCATCTTATACGCATTATGATGATTACTATCAAAAAATAAACAATGAGTATTAGTGAGGATGTGAAGAAATTAGAATCCTTTTACACTATTGGTAGAAATTTAAAATGGTGCTACCACTGTGGAAAACAGTATGGTGGTTCCTCAAAAAATTAAAAATAGAATTATTATATGATTGAGCAATTTCACTTCAAGGTATATGCTCAAAAGAATTGAAAGCAGTAACAGTACTCACAATAGATAAAACATGGAAGCAACTCAAGTACCCACTGACATATAAATAGATAAGTAAACTGTAGTACATAGGAATATTATTTAGCCTTAAAAAGGAAGAAAATTGTAGTATTTTGCAGTTTAGATGGACCTTAAGGACAGTACAGTAGTCCCTCCTTATCCTCAGGTGATGCATTCCCATACCCCCAGTGGATGCCTGAAACCTTGGGTAGTACTGGACCCTATATACATATATTATTTTTTCTTATATGTACATAGCTATGATAAAGTTTAATTTATAAATCAGGCACAGTAAGAGATTAACAATAACAACTAATAATAAAATATAACAATTATTACAACATACTGTAATAAAAGAATGTGATTTGTCTCTCCGTCTCTCAACAAATCTCATTAATTCACCCACAAATTTAATGTCTTTTCCATTTTAACTGAGCACTTACCACTGTGACCATAGTTTTTGCATTTTGAGGTGTGACAGCAAAACTCACATAGATTTCATTTTTATTCTTCACAATTTCGAGGATAAAAGATTCGTTCTTAATGTAGATCCTGGAAACCTCATCATACGAGCTTTTTTCTTTCCTTATTAAGTCAAGAACTTTTGCCTTTTCACTAATAGCCCTTCATGGAATATCTTTTGCATATCCGAATTGCTCACATCACTGCTCTTATGCTCTGTGGCCATTATTAAGTAAAATAAGGGTTACTTGAACAAAAGCACTGCAATAGCACCATAGTCAATCTGATAACTGAGATGGCTACTAAATGACCAATGGGCAGGAAATGTCTACAGCTTGGAGATGCTAGACAAAGGGATGACTCAAGTCAGGACTGAGCGGAAAAGAGCTGGAGGATGTGAGGTTGCATCACATTGCTCAGAACAACATGCAATTGAAAACTTACAAAGTGTTTATTTCTGTAACTTTCCTTGTAATATTTTCAACCCACAGTTGGCCTTGGGTAACTGAAACCCAGAAAGCATGGACATGGATAAGGAAGTATTCTAAGTGAAATAATCAAGTCACCAAAAGACAAACACTGTATGATTCTACCTGTGTTAGGTATTTAGAGTAGCCAAATTCATAGAGACAATAAATAGAGTGGTGGTGTCCAGGGACTTTAGGGAGGGAGGAATAGAAAATTATTGTTTAACACATAATTTCATTGGCAAGTAAAAATGATTTCTGGAGATGAAGGGTGGTGATAGTGGCACAACAATATTAATGTACTTAATACTGCTAAACTGTACACTTAATAAGGTTAAAATAATAGTTTTTAGGTTATGTTTACCACAATAAAAAAAATTGAAAGGAAAAATACCAATCAAATACAATTCTAACTCTAAAACCATGCTATTTTCACAACCATAATACAATGCTTGGAACTTGCCTCAGTAGATTTCAAACATTTTTAGGGAAGATTTTTACTCATCTTTGTATCGCTTTCACTTAGTAATGTATTTATAGAATTCTTTCAACAGAAACTTGCAAAACACCTTCTAATGTACTTGACACTATGCTGTGATGAATAAGGCATAACTTCATGATATTTGTAATTTATTTAAAAATTTGTTGAATTTGCTGTAATGAAGTCCATTTGATTTCCCTTATTTTAAACTAAAAGAATAAAACTAGACCTGTACCTCTTGCTATGCCATAAACCAAAATCAACACAAAATGGATTAAAGTCTTAAAAATAAGACCTGAAACTGCAAACTCCTAAAAGAAAACATTGGAGAAAAACTTCAGGAAGTAGGACTGGGCAAATATTTTACGAGTAAGACCTCCAAAACACAGGCAACAAAAGAAAAAACAAATGGGATTGTATCAATTTAAAAAGCTCCTGCACAGCAAAATAAACAACAGAGTGAAAAAACAACCTACAGAATAGGAGAAAGTATTTGCAAGTTATGTGTTAGACAAGGGATTAATATCCAGAATATACAAGGAACTCAAATAACTCAACAGTAAAAAACAAGTAACCAGATTACAAAATGGGCAAAGGAGCTGAATAGGCATCTCTTAGAAGAAGATACACAAATGGCCAACAGACACATGAAAAAATGCTCCACATCACTAAGCATCAGGGAAATGCAAATCAAAACCACATTGAGATATCATTTCATCACAGTTAGACTGGCCATTATAAAAAAGACAGAGAATAACAAATGCTGACGTAGAGGCACAGAAATGGGAACCCTCTTATATATACTGTTGGTGGGACTGTAAATTAGTGCAGCCATTACGGAAAACAGTAAACAGGCTTCTCCAACAACTACAGATAGAATTGCCATATAATCCAGTAATCCCACTGCTGGGATCATCACATCAAAGTGATACCTGCACTCCCATGTTTATTGCAGTTCTATTTATAATAGCTGAGATATGGAACCAAACTAAATGTCCATCGATGGACAACTGGATGAGAAAAATGTGGTATGTGTACACAATGGAGTGCTACTCTGCCACAATAAAAACAAAATTCTGCCATTTGCAGTAACATGGATGAACTTGGAGAAAATTATACTAAATGAAATAGACCAGGCACAGAGAGAGAAATATTACATGTCCTCACTCATAAGTGGGACTTAAAAAATAAACAAATAAATAAAAAAAGAAAGATATATCACAATAATTCATTGAACTTTCAAAAGGAGAGAACAGAACTGAGGTTACCAGACATGGCAAACAGTAGGGAGAGGACGGTTAATAAGAAATTGGTAAAGGGCCAGAGAAAATGATTACATAGAGTATTTTGAACATACTAATTATCCTGATTAGAGCATCACATATTGCACACAGGTATTGATATTCAACATTGTACCTCACAGTTATGTAAAATCAACTATGTTTCAATAATAATAAAAAAACAATGAATTCAGGAAAGTGTTATTTTACCTTAGTTTTGTTTACTCTTTTGGTTGTTGCTTCTGTGTCATCTATTCTTTTGTTCAAGGACAGCAACTATCAGTGTGTTGTCTCTTTGATATGTTTTCTATCTTTGTATTCATTACTTTACTTATTTGTTTTGTCCTATATTGAAGAAGTTAAAATTGTATAATTTTATTCCTAATCTTTTGCAATGCAAATGCGGCTCTTTCATGCCTTGAATGCTAATTGTTTTGTTTCCTAGTATTCTTTTGCTACTTCATTTGTGCACATTTTTTTTTTTTGCATTTATCCTTTTATCTTTTTTCTCCTTTTGGATATCTTTTTATTTTTCAGCCATATGTATTCATAATTCCTGAAATTTCTTTGGGATCATATTATTTTAGTATCCTTTCTGATACTATTCTTTATTCTGAGCTGTGTTTTCCCCCACTGATCTCAATTTTTTTTTTTTTTTTTTTTTTTTTCTTTTTTTTTTTTTTTTTTTTTTTTAGCGGGGTTTTTCCCCCCCCATCTCAATTTTTTTTTTTTTTTTTTTTTTTTCCTTTTCTCTGTTACATACAAATGAGAACTTTTGGGGCATGATTTTTATCAAGAGGCTGATTCATGGCTTTTCTTGTTCCTGTTCCATGTCTGTTTCTGATAATCAAATTCTTTAACAACTCTACAACTTAAGGGAAGATTCATGTATTCAGTCACCTCTTTGGAATCCCACTTTATAAGTGATAAAACTAAGTCACTAAGAAACTTGCCCAAGATGACACAGCTGGTAAGTAGTAAGCAGCAGAATTAGCAATGAAACCCAGGCAATCTGTTTTCAGCATCCAAAACATAAACCACTGCCTTAACTACTTTTTAATTGATGTACACTATAAACAGAGAAAAACACGTACGTCATAAGTTTACAGCTTGATGAATATTAACGAACATAACAAACCTATGCAACCAACTTTCAGAATATTACCAGCTCCCAGACTGTACTATGCCCCTGAGGTTAAACACTATCCTGCTTTTTTAACAGTAAAGAGTAGTTTCACCTGTTTTTATACTTTATATAAATAGAAATATACAGTATCTACTCAATTGTGCCTGATTTCTGTCTTAAAAAATTAGGTTTATCATATCCATTCATAATACTGTTGCTGTAAAGCAAAGTGGGAATATATATCACATATATATATTCTAATGCTGACGAACACATGAATAGTTTCCACTTATTTTTGTTTATTTTAAGGTAAGGGGAGGCTATAACAAATATTAGTATATTCCATATTTATATTTTGGTTAACATTTTGGATGTGTATATGTCTACGGGTGACCCTTAGGATATACCATTGTTCAGCTTTAATTAGACAATCCTGAAAATGTCTCAGTGTGTCTCTGCCAGTTTAACTCAGCAGCAGTGTGCAGAACTCTTTTTTATTCACACTATTAGTTCGTAGTTCACAACCAATAGTTGCTGTTTATCTTTTCATTTAAACCAGGTTTAATATGCATTTCTATTACACCTAAAGAGCTTAAATATCTTTTCAAATATTTATTGGCTATTTTGATATCTTGTTTTTGTGAAGAACCGAATCTTTTTTCTACTTTTCTGTTGGGTTGTGTGACTTTTTCTTTTTGATTTGCAGATATACTTTATAGATTCTGAATATAATGCCTTTGCCTTATATATTACTGTCAGTACGCTCTACCAGCCTATAGTTTGTCTTTTCACTCTCTTATTAGTGTCTTGTGAGAAAAGTGGCTTTTTTAGTAAATTTGAATTCATGTTTTCTTTTTTTATCTTGTTATAGTTTTTATATACCATTAAAGATTTTTTGCCTACTCTATGATCAAAATGATGTGCTCCAGTGTTTTTCTTTAAAACTATTTTTTTACTGCTTTTCCATTCACTTTTAGTTCTTATATCTATATGAAACTGATTTTTGAATATGAAGTAAAATAAGGATCTAGATATATTTTTTATCAAACGTATTTAAGATCACCTTTTTTCCATGGTACTACAGTTTATCTTTTTGGTGATTCCAGGTAAACTTATAGGTATGGATACTTCCTAGATTCTGTGTTCTTGTGCCAAGATTATGATGTTTACTGCAACTTTGATGTAAATATTGCTGTTTGGTCCTGTAGCTTTGCTAGCTTTCTTCTTCTCCTTCAACATTGCCTTTGGTCATCTTGGACCCCTGAATTTCCATTTGAATTTTAGAATTAGATTGTCAGTTTCTACAATGGTTACCCCCCACCCCCTTCCTCCCCACCCCACACATAGAGCTGCTGGGATACATTGGATTTACAGATTAATTTGGAGACAATCTTTATGTGTACAAGGTAGAGTCTTCCAAGCCATAAAGCATTTATAGATTTCCTTCTCCTTTGGTCTTTTAAAGTTCTTTCAATAATATTTTTAGTTTTTAGTGTAGAAGTCTTGCATAACTTTGGGATACATATACAGATGTTTGATTTTTGATGCTTTTGTAAACGACAGCATTGACAATTTTTGGATGCTATTGTGAAGGTACCATTTACAATTTCATCTTCTAGTTGGGTATATAGAAGTAGTTGTGTAATATTTAGTTAACGATGTACTCTGTGACTTTGATAAATATACCTATTAATACTAATGCTTTGCCTGCAGATTATTTTGGATTCCCTAGATATGCAAACTTCTAAAAATTTTAATTTTGTATTTTCTTTTGTACTTAATAGTGTATTATTATTTTTTCATTGTTTTCATTCACTTACTGGTACCTTTAGTACAATGTTGAAAAAAAAAGTGTGATAGAGAATTTTTTCTGTTGCCTGCTCTTCAGGGGAAATCTTTCAATATTTCAATATTATGTGTGATTGTAGATCACACATAACATGGTGGGACCTTGGTCTGTGAGTGTGTGTGTGTGTGTGTGAGGATGGGAGCCTACTAGTATATTCTTTCTTTTGTTCTACCACTCAAATTTTTCTTATTCTCCATCTCATTTCTCACCACACACTCTCTGTCTGTATTATGAACACTGTCAATGTTGGTAGTCTGGTGATTCTTTTTCCTTGTAATGAAGTCACCAAGCCAGGTACCATGGAGGAACTCTGACAATATTTCCCTCAACAGATGCATACCCAGTATGAAGGCATCATGGTCAAGTTCAAAATGTGTTCCTAGATAAATTGGTGCTCAAGAAACAACATATATTCTTCCTAGGGTCTTGCAGCCTTCCCTGGGTCTATCAGAGTAGTACCTTCAGCCAGGGCCACCCAGCTCTATGTCTTCCATTGCTTTCTCTGCAGGTGGTGTGCAATTTATGTTGTAGAAGTTTCCAAGCTCACTAGCTTTTAGGATTTCTTTTGATTTTTATTTATTTATTTTATTTTTAATTTTTTAGCAATAGTAACATCTTCAACCTTATCTCTATTCCTGGATTTTTTGGCTTCTGAAGGAATTTCGGTCTTCAACTCCCACATCTTTTTCCTTTGAGTCCTTGAACACATTCTGTCCTAGAATCATCTAATCTACTTCATAGTAGATCAGATTAAGTAGATCAGATGATTTATCTATCTCTAGGTCCAGCTTTTGTGTTATTCAGGCCAATAGTCCCTCTCATTATAAGAATTAATGTAAAATGTTAAAACAAAAAGGAAAATACTTTGCAACATGTATTTGACTTACGTTCTGTGTAGAGGACAATTAGCTAGCAATTTTTAAAATTCCACTTCTCCAGTTTTCCATTGTTCAACTCAGAAGGCAAAGCTGCAAGATCTCTTAATAGTGTGATAATTAATACTCCATGTGCGATGTCTCATTTTATTTAATTTATACTCAGTATGCACTGCCAAAATGCAATAAAAAGAAAATTTTAAAAGTCAAGAATGTGTAAATTATTGAAGCTTTTTTTTTCTTCAAAAGCATGATTTTAAATAATATTCAGCTAGTGCAATGTCATCCAGGGCATTTGATCACACATTTCCTTGTTAACAAATACAAGGGTACTTCACAAAGTTTTCCTGAGGTTCGTCGCACAGTCAGAGGTAAATCAAGTTATATGTATCTTAAATTTTGAATATGAATAGATGGATGCACAAGGAAGGGTGTTAAGTGCCCTGCGGTGGTCACCATATTAACCTAGGGAAGCTTGGCTAGTGAGAGTTTCTGAGAAAATGTCTGAACAGCAGAAGGGGGTGGGGAACAGGAGTCACACCTGCTCTCAGCTCAAGCAACTTTGCCCAGACTAGACTCCAGAAAGAAAACCACTGGTCTTAGCATCTTCATTTCACTTAAGCTCCTGGGAGAGAATCATGATCACACAGTGAATTAATCCTCTCTCCCTGAGGATATCCATGCTCTCTGGTATCCTTATCAATACTACAGCTTTTATTTTGATTTTTTTAAAAAAATATCTTTCCTGTGTGCAACCTCAGTTTTCCTGTGGAGAGGGGAACAACACAAAAATAGAAGACACTAGCATAAAAACTGGAAAGGGAGAAAAGATAAGCAGAAGACAGTGAGAATGTATCTCTTTTCAGGATTTTTAAAGATAAGGAGAGAAGATATGGACCATGCTGGAGGAGAAGAGGTGCTAGGCTTTAAGGAGATCAGACAGTGAAAAAGGAAAAAATATTGACAGCTGATGTTTTTCATACAATGGAAATTTGGAGAGCATATAAGAAGCAGGGAAAAGTTGTGATCCCATCCCATCTAAGCCTGGGAGATTCTAAAAGTAAAATCTGGATTTTGGCTTCTGCACATCTTTCTTAAGTCTGTGATTTTGGCTGGCACAGAGGAGAGTGGTTGATATAAGGGAAATGAGCATAGACAGTGATTTTTTTTCAGGAAATGGGCTGACTTCCCTGTGATACAGGAAAGCTTCTTAAACATGAGCTTTGTCCTCCACAACTCCCTGCACTTTCCTACTTAAAGATTATCACAGGTGAAGTGTTTCCTGAATACGTCATTTTCATTGAACAAATTATAGGACACATTTTATTTTTCTTTTGTCGTCATCGTCATCTTCTTCTTCTTCTTCTTCTTACTTCTTCCTCCTCTTCCTCCTCCTCTTCCCCCTCTTCCTCCTCCTCTTCCTCCTCCTCCTCTTCTTCCTCTTCTTCCTCCTCCTCCTCTTCCTCCTCCTCCTCTTCTTCCTCCTCTTCTTCCTCTTCTTCCTCCTCCTCCTCCTCCTCTTCCTCCTCTTCTTCTTCTTCTTCCTTCTTCCTCTTCTTCCTCTTCCTCTTCCTCCTCTTCTTCCTCCTCTTCCTCCTCCTCTTCCTCCTCCTCCTCTTCTTCCTCCTCTTCTTCCTCTTCTTCCTCCTCCTCCTCCTCCTCTTCCTCTTCTTCCTCCTCCTCCTTCTCCTCCTCCTCTTCCTCTTCTTCTTCTTCTTCCTTCTTCCTCTTCTTCCTCTTCCTCTTCCTCCTCTTCTTCCTCCTCTTCTTCCTCCTCCTCCTTCTCCTCCTCCTCTTCCTCTTCTTCTTCTTCTTCCTTCTTCTTCCTCTTCTTCCTCTTCCTCTTCCTCCTCTTCTTCCTCTTCTTCCGCCTCCTCCTCCTCCTCCTCCTCTTCCTCTTCTTCTTCTTCTTCCATCCTCTCTTTCCCCAATATGTATGTAGACCTGAGATGGAAAACATTAATATATAATCTTTTCTCATAAAACATACAAGGAGATTTGTCTACATAATATAGGCAGTTTATTACCCAAAACTGAAGTCCTGGTAGATCATTCTTGTAGAGATTAATTAGAGAAGGGTTTATTGGGAGTTGAGCTTTGAGAGATGTGAAGATCTTGGATAGGTGAAGAGAAGTGGAGGAGGAATTGAAGCATGAGTAAAATCCCTGTGTCCAGGGGGAAGCACTGTATGTGCAGAGCCCAGCTTGGCTTAGTCAGAATACTCCTATAGATGCCCGCTCTGGTTACATGAGTCTTAAACCACCGCCCTCTTCTCCACACCCCAGTAGCTCTAAAAATTTCATATTCTTGATTATGTTCTATTAGCCAAATTACAAATGATTTAGAGTCATGGATTATAGCTTTTTGACTGATTATTTAAAAAAAAATTTTAATGAATGAATTAATTTTTTACTTTTTTTTATTTTTTAAATTTTATTTTGTCAATATACAATGTGGTTGATTATTGTTGCCCCTTACCAAAACATCCCTCCCTCCTCCTTTTCCTCCCTCCCACCCAACAATGTCCTTTCTGTTTGCTTGTCGTATCAACTTCAAGTAATTGT
>NW_007734868.1:25324-40184 GCF_000696425.1 Galeopterus variegatus
TGAGATTAGAGGAAAGTGAAGAGCCATTTGTGGAAACATTGTGGGCTACATCGACAGGGAGGGGGGTGACCACAAACAGTTTCTCGTGAAGTGGGAGACAGATGTGTCACTTGGTGGCCAGTCTGATTTGCTGAGGACTGGGCAAAAGTCTCATTCTTCTGAAGCTACTTCCTGCTGGAGATGGGCAAAGACATGAAAAAAATAAAATAATTAGGTGGCGAGGTCTTGGTTTTGTGTGGGGAGTCTGTATTCTTCTGGGGAAGGGTCAACAGTTAGGACAGTTGAGGCTGATATCCTCCTCCCAGGAAAAATTCAGTGACCTTTTGGTTGGTGAAAGCCTGCATCTGCTCCTGTTAGAAACTAGAAAGACACCAAAAGAGGCAAGGACCAAAGAACAGGATCAGTCCTTGAGGCATTTGGAAAGTCGGGCAAAAGTGGTTAATGTAAAAGGTACATTGCCACAATGAAATTGCTAAGAAGCATCCTATTTATAGGAGGTAAAAGAGTGCCAGGAGAAATCTCTCTATATAGTTACAGTCCTTTGGGGCAGCTGCTGCCAATCCCATAGCAAGTACTAGAACAGATAGTATCACAGTAGCTCTTGTGTGAGGGAGGTGGAGCGGGCCTACAAGAGTGAGAGGATAATCGCCGGGGGAAAGATCATCCTTCTTCTGGGACTCGGGGAAGAGCGGAGGTCCTGGAGATTTTCAGTTTTGTGGGTCCTAAAATGTACGAAGTGTGAGGAGATGTCAGGTTGGGGTTTGAGCAGAGGGACCCCTCTGGCTTGGTGTTAGCAGATTCTTTGGGTAAAGTCTCAGGTGCTAGTTTTACCAAGGATAAGTGATGCCCAGGGGGCCTTTCCTAGTACCTTTACTGCCATGGAGGTGGGCGAGAAGTACTGCATAAGGCCCTTCCCAGCATGGTGAGAGAGGCTTTGGGATTTGGGTTTTAATATACACTTGCTGTCCTGGGCTCAGTTTAAAGTCCGAGGAGGTGGTGGGGAAAGGATGAGGTAATAGAAGGTTGGCCTGTTCCCTAAGAAGATTCCTAATGAGTGAAAGAGTAGGGAGATACTGGCCTAAAGGCAATGAGCTGGAAGGGAAAGGTGTGAGAGTGAAGGGCCTGCCATATGTAAGTTCGAGAGGGCTGAGGCCTGTGGGCTTGCAGGGGGCAACCTGTAGGTGAGTGAGTGACTGGTGGGTAGGCCAAAATGAGGGATGATTTCTGAGGTGAGAGCATGCATTACTGCTGTAGCATCCTCTGAAGTGCAGGGAAAAGCCTCAAACCAACCTGAAAAGGTATCTACTAAGGCTAGAAGATAGTGTGTCCTTTTGTGGGGAGAGTAATATAAGGGCTGAGGAAGGCATAGTAGGGTTCATAGCCTATATGAACTAAATTATGGAAATCTAAAAGGACTTGCTCAGCTTGTGTAGTAGGGAGGACATAGCGACCAGAGAGAGTATACCAGTTGTCCTTTCTCTGTGCCCCCAACTATTGGAGGTGTTATATTTCTTGGGGTATGTATTGGGATAAGTGTGCAGGGGCCATGAGAAGGACCTGAGTAGCAGAGGTAGAGTGGGAGCCTGGTGACTGAGCAGCCTGTTTTGTGGTTAGATCTGCCAGTTTGTTTCCCTGGGCTATGGGGTCATTGGAGGTTTGGTGTCCTCTGCAGTGTATAACCCCAACCTCCTTTGGGAGTTGTGCAACCTCAATAGTTTGTGTTAGATTTACTATGGCATAACCTGCCTGGGGCAGGCATGGAGGTGGCACTCCCATCTACGAACCATGTAATGGGATGTGGGGAGATATGTGGAAAGGTATTGAGAAAGAGGTATAAATCCTCCATGCAATTGTGTTCTAAGGGTCATGAGTGTTTTGGGATGAGAGTTGCTGGATATAAGGGAGGGTGAGGTTTAAGGAGAGAACTGGGAGGTTTTAATGACGGTAAAGTGAGTAAGTTGTAGGTGGGAAAGGGAGAGAATTGACTTGGTCTTATGGCTGAGAAGGTCTTGATTGTTTGTTGTTTAAAAGTTAGTTTGGAGCTTTCTTATGTTAAAAGGGCAGCTGCTGCTAAGGCCCATAAACGGCCCCATTCTCGAGCTGTGGTGTCTAGTTGTTTAGAGAGGTATGCAACTGGGGAGAAAATATCTCCTGCCTCTTGTCCCCAAACCCCGACTGCCTGTCCTTGGTTTTTGGTGACAATTAGGATAAAAGGATGAGATAGGTTTGGGAGAGACTGACTTGTGAGCTGGGGCTGTAAGGAGAGCAGCTTTTAATTGCTGGAAGGGAGAATGAGTGAGCTTTGTAGGATCTAAGGAAATGGCGGGATCCCCTTGGGCTGCTCCATGAAGTGGCTTTGCCAGCACGCCAAAGTTAGGAATCCATAGGCGAAGGTACCCTGCAAGCCCTAAGAAAGAAAGGATTTCACCCTTTGCAATAGGAGCAGGGAATTCAGAAATTAGACTCTTGAACTGAAGGAGAAGACATTTGGGCCTTGTTGAGGAACACTCAATATCCCCTGGAGGCCAGGAAATTAAGGAGAGCACCAGTGTGGGCCTGTGAATCCTCATCGGAGGGGCTACAAAGGAGGAGGTCATCCACATATTGTATTAAAGTGCTAGAGGTTGGGGGAAGTTCAGATAAGTCTTGAGTTAAGGCCTGGCCAGAAAGTGGGGGCTGTCCTGAAACCCCTTAGGTAGTACTGTCCCAGTAAGTTGTTAGAATGGCATGTGTCAGGATCAATCCTGTACTAAATGGTATGAATGATGCGGTCAGGATTAGTCCTGTACTAAATGGTGTGAGCCATTAGGCTTTATAACTGGAAGGATGGGTATATTAAAAGGCGAGTGGGTAGGCTGTGAGAGATGAGAAGAAAGGAGTTTGCGTCCAGTGGGTTTTAAGCCTATTAGGTGTTTGTTAGTGATGGGGTACTGTGGGACATCAGGGAACAAAGAGGGGTTCAGCAATTTAACAAGTAAAGGGGAATGGTGTGTAGCAATGGAGGAAGAAGAAGCGTCCCATACTAGGGATTGGCCTTGTCTGAGGGGGAGGGGAAGGTGGAAGCCCCAGGGGCCAGGTCTGGGTGCAGCCTGTCACAGTAGTATTGCAGCTGGAGTTAAAGTGTTTAGGGTAAGAGTAGGTTTGAATTTGAAAATAATGTCCCATCCCAGTAAGGGGGGCTGGGCATTGAGGCATTATTAAGAATTTGTGTGTGGGCTGGCCCGGTGGTGCACTGGAGAGTGCGCCTCTTGGGAGTGCAGCGGCGCTCTTGCTGAGGGTTCGGATCCCATGTGGAGACCGGTTCCCACTCACTGGCTGAGCGTGGTGTGGGCACAACACTGAGGGTTGCGATCCCATTACCAGTCAGTAAAAAAGACAAAAAGGGAAAAAAAAAAAAAGAATTTGTGTGTGAATTGGGTGTGATGTAGGGTGCAGGAAAGGGGTTTGAGTGATCTGTGGGCAGTATTCTGATCCAGTGACCCCTAATATTATGATAGAGGATGGGGTTGTTGGTCTTTCATATTCAAGAAGCGTAGAGTAAATGGCCCCTGTATTGATGACAAAAGAGATCAGCTTACCTGCTACAAGGTGAGTTACCCTGGGATCCCATGTGGTGATCTCAAGCCCTGGGCATCACCAATCCTCCTCCTGGGCAAAGCTGAGAAGCTCTGGTAGAGATGGCCATGAAGCCAAAGGCTATAGGTTGGGGACTGGGCCACTCCCTCCCTGGTGAGTGGCACAGTCAATCCCCCAGTGACCTGGCCATTTGTAGTGAGAATGGGTTACAACAGGCCCATTCCGAGTGGTGGCCTGGTTGACCACATTTGAAGCAGTTGCTGGGTGGCTTGCCCCTTGAGGCAGCCGGCTTTGGAGTATGTGAGCCTTGGATGGCATTAGCCAGGAATTGGTATTTGGCCTGATCTCTTTTATAGTTTTTTGAATATCAGGGGCTGATTGGGTAATGAAATGAGAGTGTAAGAGGGCCATGCCTGCAGGGGAGTTTGGATCTATGCATGTGTATTCATGTAAAGCCTCAGAGAGGTGGGTTAGGAACTCGCTGGGATTTTCAGTGGATCTCTGTGTGATCTCTCTAAGCTTGTCATAATTGACTGACTTGTGAGTAGCCTTTTGGAGGCCATGAAGTAGGTGTGTGATCATGTTATCCTGGAGATCCTAATCTCTGTGGCCAGCCTGGTAGTTCCAATTTGTGTCCATGCAAGGAAGAGCAATGGCTCCCTCAGGCTGCCTATTATTTTGAGCATGTACCTGAGCTTCCATCCAGACCTGCTCCCCATACATGGACTCAGACAATTCCTTCCATCCCAGCCACTTCACGGAAGGGTTATAAAAAGCTGGAGCTGAGGTGGGGGTGTTACCTGATGAAGGGGAGGAGTTGGACTGAGGATGAGCATCAGGAGGCCAGGTGTGGGGAAGAGAGAGAAATGTGGAGGGCTGACGGATTGATCTGAGTCTGGAAGGGGAGGTTGAGCATGAGCTAGGAGAATTTGACACATAGGACAGTTTTGACAGAGAGAAGAACATGTTCAGAGATAGGAAAAGGCCTGAACAAGGAATCTGTACAGCTTTGGCCACTTCAGTAAGTGTCTTAATTAAGTACCATCTTGTGGCCACTGAGATCCATTGTAATGAGGCGTTTGAGTTTTAATGTCTCCCTGGAGGCCGAGAAGTCTCCCTCCAGGCCAGGAGACGGCCCAGAGGTGTAGAGTGCAGAGTACAGTAGAAAACAGAATGGGATGTTTAGGTTCAATGTCTCCCTGGAGGCCAAGAAATTGGCCAGGAGACAGGCCAAGGGTGTAGAGCATGGAGGTTTGGATCGTGAAGATCCCGTGTAGAGGGTGGGAAAGGGCAGTCAGTCCTGGTAGAAGAAGAGTGCCAGCAAAGGGCATCCCCTTTGGTGCCCCCCTTCTTTTTGAGAGAAAAGCCACTGACTGGCTAAAGGAGCAGCCTCCAGTAGCTGGGGGGCATGAGAAGAGTTCTCTCGGCCAGACGCCTGGGCTTTGTAGAGACCAAAGTCGCAGAGAGGGTAGTCAGGGGAACCACAGAAGTAGGCAGGACAGACCCACTGACTCACCCTGAATTGAGGCCGGTGTTGGATGCATTGGTCTGAAATGGCAAAAGTAGAGAGTCCTGGAGGCATCCAGTTTTGGCAGGTCCAGGAAGGGCGGCTGAGGGCCAATCAACCCAAGCGAGGGGATTGGCCACAACGTCAGCCAAAACCCTTCCCGGGTTTCGGCACCAAAATGAAAGAAAGTGAGCTGAGATGCTGGGTACTGTTCAAGCTTTATTAAAAAAAAAAAATCTGCTGGGCTGTGCTCAGAGTGGCAGACAGCCCAGGGCTGCCCTGAAAATGGGGGACAGCACCAAGTGTGGGGGTGGTAGAGCTTATATAGTGCGCCAAGGGCTGGCTGATTCCATCAAGGAAGGTCATTATGCTAATGTGGATCAGGGTGGAGAACTGAATCCTTGCTGAAGCAAAAGGGGTTTCTGTTTAAGTCAGGAGGCTTCTCGTAAAGGGAAGGGGGTAGGGGAGGAGGTGGGTGGCACCATTTTGTACTTGGGCTTTTCTAAAGTGGTGCTGGTTATGTTGCAGATCTATTATACCTTATAGCAGCTGGGGCAGAGGCCAATGCACCCCGAGGGACAGAGGAACAAGTTCTGGCACAGGAAGATGCAAAATTTATTTGTTACCATAGATTTCAGTCAAAAACCCTCAGAAACCATTGTTGTAAATAGACTTTGGTGGCATGTGGAGCCTGCATAGGCTTAGATCAACCAAAACAAGGCTGGAGTCCAGTCTCTGCCACTTGCGAGCTATGTGACCTTGGACCAACTACTTAACCCATCTGAGCCTTCGCGTCCACACGTGTAAGAAGAGAGAAAATAATGCTGACTGCGCAGGCTTATCCTGGGGATTAGAGGTAATAACTGAGGAGTGGCTGGCAAGTGGGGGTGCTTAGTAGGGGCAGCATTAATTCCGTGTTCTCAGTGTCACGACAGGAATTTTCGCTGACACAGGCTGCACCTTCAGCACTGGGGCTGGGGAGGAGTTGGACCAGTGTCTGTTTCTTTAAACTTCACTGTAGTGGATGGACCCTCTTTCTTTTCCATCCTCTTCTCCCAGCCTTTGGTTGCTTTGTTTCTTCAGCAGTCAATTATTGATGGAATGATTTATAAATTACAAGGGGTTTATTGCTCCTGGAGAAAGTGCAGCCCAGTGTCAACAGAATTTACTGAGAAATTAAACAGTAAGAAGGATTAAAGCCCAAGGAGGGAAGAGTGGGGGTAGCTTGTCTGGGGAGCCTGGGATTGATGCGTGTTTTCCGTGTAATTCCCACACGCAGTGGCAGCTCATGGAAGCAAGGGGACTGTTCCGGCTTGGAGAGGAGACAGCCAGGCCACTTCCTCTGTACCTGCAGCCAGGGCTCAGGCTGACATCATGTTCCCCCTTGTCCTGCTTCAGGGACCCTGGCCCTCAGGTTCAAATGTGGGATCCCAGACTGCACTCCTGGCAAAAAGTCACTTCATTTCTCTCTTTAACAGACATCAGCTTCCCTTGTCCTAAGAAATCAAGCCAGACTGCTCAGGCTTCCCTCTATAGACCACATCTTACTGGAGCCTCAGTTTCCTCATCTGGAAAATGGAGATGGCAACTCCTGCCCCAAGGGATGGCTGGGATAGAACGTACGTGAAGAGCCTGGGCTGAGTGAGTGAGTGGCAGCTTCCAGTGTGGCCAGCCCTGGGCCTATCTTCCTCGGGTAGCAGCTCTGGCCGTCCTCCCTGCAGACATGCTTCTCCCTCTGTAAACAGGCCAGCCCAATTTGTATGGATTCTCCCTCTGAGATTAAAAGCTGCTGGTGCCACTGACGGCTGCCTGTGGCTCTGCTGAAAGACACCGATAATTACTGCTGGTGCTGGGCAGTAGAAGAGGACGGCTTTGCTGGAGAATTCAGCCCTGGGCTCATTGGCATTAAGATCAGGGGCTTCACTCACATTCCGGCTGCACACACACACATGCACACGCCACATGCGTGCACGCGAGGCTGAAGACCAGGCTTGTCACTGGGCCTTTGGCAACAGATGAAGGGGATCAGGGGGCAAGCCAGGAGCACTGCCTGGAAAGGAACTGCAAGACAGTAGCTCAGAGGTCATCCCCCGAGAAATGTGGTGACAGTACCCGGTGCTGGCTGAGACGTGGGTCTAGAGCTGAATTTCTCAGGCTGGCTCTAATCCTAGCTTTTCCACTTTCCAGCTGGGTGGTCTCCAGCAAGCCTTCCTGTGCCTTGGTTTCCTTAATTGAAAATGGGGCTAGAAACATGCTGTGGTGAAGCTATCATGAGTCAGTACACGGCAGGAGGCTAGAGTAAGGCCTGGCACATAGAACGCGTATTATCGCTCCACATATGTCAGCTGTCATCACCGTCTTCACCTCCATCCTCCTCTTCTCCGCGGCCACCTGCGTTCATCATCGCCGCCTTTATCGTCGCCCTGAAACAGAGCTGGACAGTGAGAGGAGCCCTGCACCAGGGAAGGAGGAACTAACATTCATCCCTTACTATTTTCCCAAATATACCACTTCAAATAGGATTTGAGACAAGTTATGAACATCCTTACACTTCACCAAAATAAGCAGAATAAAGACCACGAGGAAGCCCGCGTGAGGGGCAGGAAGGGCGGGTGAGCGCGCAGCAGCCGCCTGTGCTTCCTGCCCGAGTCCGGAGGAGGCCGCTGTTTTGGCTCTGAGCTCCATAGAGACCTGATCCATTGCAAAATTCACTGACAAATGTAAGCCAGATGCAAGATGCATGAGCCTCACAAACAGGAGCAGAAGGTCGAATGAAAGAAGAAACAAAAGAGTACCTGCTGCGCGATTCCATTTACATAAAGTACAAAAACAGGCAAAGTCAGTTCATGCTGTTAGAATTCAAGATCATTGTTACCCTTGCAGTAGAGGGAAAGACCGAGAAGAGAGCAGGGGGTCCTCGGGGTCTTGGTAATGTCTATTTCTTGGTCTGGGTATGACAGGGACATACTCACTTTGTAAGAATTCAGCAAGCTGTACATTTATGACGTGTGTATGCATATGTACAGGGCAATACTTCAAAGTGTGAAAAATAGAATTAAAAGATAATGTGAATCTTTCCAAGAAATTCTTGAAGTATCCATATACGTGTGTGTGTACATATACATGTGTGTGTACATATATGTATGTATTTCATGGAAAAATGTAAAGGCAGCTGCTTGGCAGAAGCATCGCTTTTCAGTACACTGAAGTACACCTGAGTAACACTTGATGACAGGAATAAACAGCGAATGCTTCTTGACTGCACTCTGCATCAGGTGCTCTGCTAACCACTACGTGTATCTCCCTCTCAGCCATCACGTGAGGTTGCATGGTACCCCACTTTTACACACGGGGCAGCTGAGGATTAGTGAGATTAAGTAACTTCCCTGCACCCCCAGATCCCTTCTTGATTTGTGTATGTCCAGCCCCCTCCGCAGCCCCCACAAACATAGCACAGAATCTGGCACACAACTGATGCTGAATAAATGCTGAGGGAGGGAGGGAAGGAGGACAGCGTGTCATTGCGTTGTCACAGTCAACCCGTCTCAACATTCTGAAATCATTTTGTCTCCCCTCTAATCCCTGTTGCTGAACGGCACTTCACTGCTTTCTGTTGCTGGGTCCACAACGTTCTGTCAGTCAGGCCTGCACCTCCAAGCAGCTCAGGCCTGCACCTCCAAGCAGCGCTGTTGTTTAGCACGATCGAGGAATGAAGAGATACGCTGATGCCCCCAACAGCGGAACAGCCTGGGTGGGAGACGGAGGAAGAGGAGATGCGAACTAAGGTGGCGGTGGGGGAGTGGATTCCTCTGCAGGACTCCCTGCCACCTGCCCAAACCCTCAGTTCTTGACCCAGCATCTGGAGGGAAAAGTGAGCGAATGGTTCCAAAATGGACATGTGTCGTACTACGTCCTCTCCCACCCCAGTGATCAAATAAATTTGTAATGCTTTTCTCTTGTTAACCTGTCTTTTATTATAGGAGTGTTGGCCATGACCCTTAAGATGGGTGAGGAAAGTCTGTCCCTACAGTCTTAACAAATAGCTCAATCCATGGCCAATTCACCCCTAAGTCTACATTTGTATTCTCTCTGCCCAAAAGCCTATTTCTTTTGAGAAGACTTTAGTCAACACCTAAAAGGCTCCCTTTTTTTCATTAAAAAGATGAAATCCCAGGGAGACCTCACTGTCTTCCGATCCCAGAAGCTCTTTACATCTCCCTTGGAATTGTCGGGGATTTGGCTTTCCAGTGCCTTGGGAAGACTGTGTCTTTCTTCCACTACTTGCATTATGCTGAGTCAACATTCAATGAATAATGAATTATAATAATAATAACTTGAGGAAATTTATGCCCTAGCACCAACTAGGTTCAAAACATGAAAGGAAAGCTCACAATAAATTACACCCTGGGACTAGTGAGTGAATAATACAGCCATCTTTCCCCAGAGACCTCCAAATCAACTCATTTAAATTAATAAATCCCATTTTCCTCTGTGCCTGAATAACAGGCTTATTTATGTGTTTTACAATTGGCCAAAATATCTGGGTGAGGAAATAGAGCAATTAGAGTTCCTTCTTTACACAGAGAGATTTTTGAGACTGTTTAAGCTTGCTAACTTATTTTGGCCGAACGTAGGAAAGAAAAATAAAATTAATTCAGCCTGACAAATGGATTGCTTCTAAATCTACATGCTGCCAAATAACCAAATTGGCTGAACTTTTCACTTTTCAGTTGCTTCTTTTGCCTTTTCCAGTATATCCTAAAACCCTGGTATAGACTTTCTTAAAGACATAGATCTTTCTTGAAAATACTTTGCAGAGCTTGAGACTAGAAAATGTGGTCTTGTGTGACAGGTCCCTCTACCGGGACCTCTTGCACTCAGGGCTAATATTTTAAATATTTAACAAAATGTAGAGCATGGCACTAGACAAGCAAAATGGATTTGGCCTGCAGGCTCCTGCTGTGCCAGCACTCACTGTTCAGTTTTTGGATCTCAGGGTGGTAGGCATAGGGAAAGATCCTGAAAGAAGCAGGCCAGGGCACTTGAAGAGCTCAGGGCAGCAGCTCTGTACCACTGGGGATGATCGTACAATCATCCCGCTGTATCTAAGAGTTCTGCATTCACAGATTCAACCAAGCATGGCTCTAAATCCACAGATAAGAAGGGCTGACTGTACTACACCATTTTACAAAAGGGACTTGAGTATCCATAGATTACAGTATCCTCGGGGGTCCTAGAATCAATGCCCTGTGTATACAGAGGGCTGACTGTATTTTAGTATTTCAGCAGTACAGATGACTGAGGGCTGGGTCCCTTCTGCTACAGACACCCCCTGTTCTTGAGGCTTCAGGGTCTAGGTGAGAAGAAAAACAAGTCCCCACATACCCCAAATCAGTCAGGTGACAGCAAGTGCCCAGAGTGGCTCAGAAAGAGGGTGTGATGATAGCTCACACTGGAGGGACAGGGAGGGCACTCCAGGTGGGGAGCTGCAGGAGCCGAAGCCGAAGCAGCAGTGCAGAAAGGGCAGGGCTCAGAGGCCTGCACAGCAGACCCGCCTCCGAGACCGCCCGAGACTCTGGCTGCTGCGCTCCTGCCCGGTCTAGGGCCGCCCTGCAGTGCGGCTCCCTGGGGCTGGGCTTCCCTTGGGCCTCTGTCCGCGCTGTCAGGAGCTCCCTCTGTGGACGAGGCCCTGCAGCTGCCAGGCTGTGTCACCAGCTGCCTCTGTCACTCATCACTCTCTCTTTCACTTTACATTCTGGTTTCACTCGGGAGTGTGATTTTCCTATGGCTGAGTCACCCAGGGAAGGGCAATAAAGGAGGGTGATTAATCGTGTTTCAGTTCCTGGGATTTCCAATCTCTGTTTATAGGAATTCAGAGCGAAGCCACAGAGGTACATGCAGTGAGCCGGGCAAGAACCTCTGCAGGGCCCTGACGAGACTCCCCCTCAAACCCAGCTCTCTTAGGACACAGCCAGGGTCCATCTCTCAGACTGGGGGTCCCTGAGGACAGGGCTGTGTCTCCTCTTAGACTGGGCTCCCTGAGGGAAGGGACATGTGTCCCTCCTCAGACTATGGCTCTCTGAGGACGGGGCTGTGTCTCCCCCTCGACTGGGGCTCCCTGAGATCATCTGTGTCACCCCTTGACTGGGGCTCCCTGAGGACTGGGCTGTGTCTCCCCCTTGACTGGGGCTCCCTGAGGACAGGGTTGTGTCCCCCTCAGACTGGGGCTCCCTGAGATCAGGGCTGTGTCTACCTTCAGACTGGGGCTCCCTGAGGATGGGGCTGTGTCTCCCCCTCGACTGGGGCTCTCTGAGGACAGGGTTGTGTCCCCCTCAGACTGGGGCTCTCTGAGATCGTCTGTGTCCCCCCTCAACTGGGGCTCCCTGAGGACAGGTGTTGGGAGCCTCCCTATTCCTACCTCCAGCTCAGCAGCCGTCTCACTCCTGCCCCTCCACCCCACCCTGGCAAGGCTCCAGTCTCCTTTGTGCCGCGGCAGTCACTGCTGTCTTCCAGTTCAGCCCACTGTCCCCTGCTCTCTGCCTGCAGCCGCCCGTCTGAAGCAGCAGCGGCTCCTCCCCGCCTTCTCCGCCCTGCTCTTCCCTGTGTGCACGTACGAGGATGCACACGTTGCATTACGCCGACTGCCAGCCCACCCTCTGGTGATTAAAAGGAACATGCTGCAGGCAGAGTAATCCTAATTACAAGGTGGAAACCCGTGCTTCTACCAAGAGACAGACGGGGATGTTCTGTGCCTTTTCCACGTGCAGCATAGGGTGTGCGAAGCTGTCATAGGCTTTTAGGAAGCTGAGGTGGGTGAGGCTGCCTGGGGCCCATTGTCCCTCCACCCCCTTTAAGCTGACAGAGCAACCTGGAGAGGAGAATGAGCTTTGCAGGGAGGAGATGACATCCCCCTGCTGGTCAGGTTCATTGACAGTTACGTGACCCACAACCCTTTTCCCTGGGAAAACAGAGCTAAGGCAGGAACTGCATCCCAGTCTGGGAACAGGAGCAGGGAGAGTTCACAGAGCCGCCCAGACCCTCACTCCTGCAGATCAGCTCCCCCACCCCACAGTCCAAGCCGAGGACCCCCACTTTTTACCACAATAGAGCAAGAGCAATCTGGGACTCGGAGCTGGTGCCCCGGGGCTTTCCAGGTGGCAGTTCTACTTTTCATATTCACTTGCTCCTTCCCTCCCCCACCCTTCCACAGTTATTGATCACCTGCTTTGTGACTGTGCTCAGCCCTGGGGATATCACAGTGAACGGGGGAGACAGGACTCCATCCTCATGGGGCTTATATTCTAATAGAGGAGACAGCTATTAAACAAATGATTACATAAAATATTAGTCAATAAGATTGTGATGGCTGTTAACGAGGGAAAAGTACAGGGCGCTTGACCTAATCTGGGGTTAAATCTTATATAATAAAGCTGGAAGTTACCACTACGCATTGGCAGTTGTCACACTTCATTCACTCATTCCTTCATTAGCTCTTACTGAGCACCTGCAATTTCCCCAATACTGTCACCCACGGGACAAGGACGCCAATAGCACCTTCCCTCCTGGAGCTCATGTTCAGATGGGAAGACAACAATGCACACATTAAAACAGTGAACGGCTAAGATAACGCTCCAAGCCAGGCATCGCGCCATGTGTTATATACTCTACGGACTTTATCCTCTATAACAATTCTGACAGGCATTGTCATTTCCAACCTACAGGTGAAGAAACTGTGGTCGCCATGAGGGCAGACAGTCTTTTGGATCTGTGTTGCCCAGAGTGCTTGAAATAAAGAAAATAATACATTCCTGTAGGTTAAAAAGAAATCTGACTGTTCCCTGGGGCAGCAAGTCATGTGACTATGTCCCTCCTTCCCGGGGATGCTGTCACCTATAGTAGTGATGTCGGAGGTAGGGTGGAAGGGACCTAACAGTCAGCCTCAATGCAGCCAATCCTCTTACCAGGTTCTTGACTCTACCACAGGAAAGAATTCAACGGCAGAGTCACAGTAGAAAGAGAGAACAAGCTTAATAAAATAGATAAGAAATACAGGTTCCATGGAGAGAGTGTGGCATGCTCCAGAGACTGAGGAGCAGTCTTAACACAAAAGTTCAGTACAGGCATCAAGTCTAACACAAAAGCCAGAGAAACATACGTAAAGTTCAGTACAGAGCACAGGCTGGCTCAGGAGAACGAGCAGCTGCTTACTGAAAGTAAATTTGATGCAAAGTAAATTATACACACCTCAGCCAGCTAAGTGTAGGTTGCCACCAGGAGAGCGAGCAGCAGCAACCCTGCCTTTGGCTGAGATTTGGCATTTATAGTTTTTCTATCTAGTAAATTTTCAATTAAGGGGGTGATTCCCAGTTGTATGCACCAGAATGTTCTGTGCTCTCTGTTGAGCATGCCCAGCCCCTGGATTGCATAAACCAGCCCCCTGTTGTCTCATTTTTCCCCTGTTGGTGATAAGAATAGATCTAACTGGCAATAGTTACTTTGCTCCAGGTGACAGACCAGAGGAGGGGGCCGGAGACCTCAGGGAGTGGCTGGAAACCCAGAGGCATGTCCTGAAACCTGAGCCCAGGAAAACTGAGCACATCCTGTATCAGTAGTGGCTGACTGGTCACTGCTGAGTGGACGAGGGAAGGAAGCACCTCAAGACTGCACAGCTGCCCAAGCGCACATGCATTTCCAGCCTCAGCGGAGGCGCGTTTCTTTCCTTGATGGAGATAATTTNGTTGTCAGTGACTCTGGGGTCACTGGCCAAGGAACAGCTCATCACAGTGACTTGTGTGGCCCGGCAGCCCCTTCCACACATGGCTGTTCTAGAAGCAGCAGCTACCGTGTGCGGAGCGACTCTTGGGGCAGCAGGTGTTAAGGAACTCAGATCTTTCTCAAACTTTTCCACCAGAGTGGCACCCAAAGGGGACAGACTGCATTTCCCTGAGGGCCTTGGAGGATGGGCGCTGGCTTATGACAGCGAACTCAAATCCCCAGCGGGATCTCAAGTCTTCTGTTACTGAAAATCCACACATAGACTTTGCATTCTGTTTCATCATACTGTTTAGTATAAAAATAATATTTTCCTCACATTCTTTGAGTCAAATTGTTGCTCTAGAAAGATGGGGTACATTTATCCTACTGCTTCACTGCCCTTGGTACCATGGTGCCAGTTGTGGGTGTCTAGAGTATGTGGCACTGGGGCCCAGGTATCTCCGGATTTGGTTGCAGTGCAAACTCATGTCCCCCTCAGGTGTCCCCTCAGGTGAGCATCCTCCCCTGCCCCCTATTCCAGCTATTCCTGGTGAAGGCAGAAGGGGTGCTGAGGGCGTGGGCAGGCGTGGAGTTAAGGAGAGGGGTGCTCCCCTATCTGCCGGGCACCCTGTGGCTCCTGCTTCACCCCACTCCCTCCCAAGCCTACTGGGTCATTGGCCCTTTGTTGGAGGCTACTTGGCTCTGTTCCCTGGGAGAGACCAGAGAGGAAGGTTGCTCATGGGCGAAGGTCCTTAGTGAAGCCATGGTCAGGAGGGGTGCATGACATGCTCCGTCCCAGGAGATCTCCTCGTGCCCACAGGCCCGCCACCTCCGCTGGCATGTGTGTGGGGAAGGACGGCTCCTGGCAGTGGCTGCGAGGGAACAGCTGGGCCAGAATCAGGGCAGCCCAGGGAGGAGGTGCCTTCCCTCCCTTCCCTCCCTTATACCCAGTCCGTCACCAAGACCCAATATCTGTCTCCCCAATGCTTCTCAAATCCATTCCACTTTATTCAAAATAATCTT
>NW_007734868.1:41878-43367 GCF_000696425.1 Galeopterus variegatus
TCATTTACGTTTCGGGTTATTTTGCTACATAACTAAAGTAACTGAACTCCTCGCTGCCCCAGCCCCATCCCGTCCTTGAATAGAAAAATATTTTTCCTGAGCTAAGAAAGAGAGGGAAAGGAGAAGTTGGTAGCACAGATGATAAATACACTCTCCTTCCACCCCACGTGAGGCAGCACTTGAAATAAATATTGCATTATTAAGAAATGAAGAACATTTTATTTCTTGCTTTCATGAGACTGTATGTGGAAACCTCTCCTTCCACACACAGAACTGGGATCATCCGTTGATGTGTTTGTGTCCTTGACTCCATGTCTGTGTCCTCAAAAGACCCTGCCTGTCATTGTCATTGGTCCCCTGTGACTGCTCAACCCTAGAACAAGGCCTGTTACAGAGGAGATGCTTAATAAATATGTGGTAATAAATGAATGAATGAATAAGTGAATGGTGAATGCGTGAAATCAAAGCTGTGCCATCACGGAATTTTCATAAAGGTCTTGGTCATTGATTCTACGAATATTCATCCAAAGTCGGAGTGAAAGGCTGACTCTTTAAAAATGAGGACATTGAAGTCCAGGGAGGGGCAGTGACTGGCCCAAGGCCTCGTGTCCAGTTGGTGGCAGAACTGGGCTAGAACTTATTCTCCAGGTGCCCACCCACTCCACACTGGCTCTGACCGTCAGGCCAGTCAGGCCTGGACAGTATAGGCGGGTGGGTGTGAGTCTTTGCAATGCCAGTCATTATCTGCCCAGGGATCTACTGGCTGGGCTGGTCTTGGCCCCTCAAGGGCAAATGGCAGAGGCCTACAGGGCACCTTGTGGGCTGGGCCCTGGGACCAGGAGGAGGGGCTGTGGAAGAGTACCTGGCACACAGCAGGCCATAAGTATTTGTTGAGTTGAATTGAATTGCAATAACTCCCAAATAAATGCATAATCACAAATTTGCATAAGGGCCATGAAAGGTTTCAGGGAGATGCGAGGGCACACAAAGGGGGTCATGACCTCCTTCTGGTTAGGCCTCTGCAGAGATGGCCTTGGGCCTGAGCTCTGCCAGATGAGGAGGAGGCAGCTGTGGGGGCGGAGTGAGTGGAGGCTCTACCCAGGGTCTAGGCAGAGGAAAGGGGTTCACACAGTGGCCTCAAGGTGGCAGAGGATGGGGTTTACCCGAGGAGCCAGGAGAGAAGTGCCAGGACTACTGCAGGGAGAAGAGGGTGGAGCACGGCAGCGACACTCTCAAGAAGAGGAGGCTGGTGGTAGCAGGGCCCGAGCAGTGGGGCTCGAGGCCATGTTCTGGGTTTTGCTCATTGTCCTGAGAGCAATGGGCAATCACTGAGGCATTGTCAGCAGAGACACGACAGATTCAATCTGTCTTTTTAGAAGCTACTGTGGCAGCCGCGTGGAGAATGGATGGGAAAGGCCCCATGAGATTGGAGAAAATGGTAGTCAGGAAATGGGGTGGTGGCAGTGGAACTGGGGAGAGCTGGCCAGAA
>NW_007734868.1:43987-46093 GCF_000696425.1 Galeopterus variegatus
TCCCATCTTCCTGAGGCTTATCTTCTAGTGGGTCTCTCTCTCTCTCTCTCTCTCTCTCTCTTTCTTTTTCTCCCAATGGCTTTATTGAGATACAATCACCTACTGCACAATTCACCTGCTTAAAGTATACAATTTAATGATTTTTAGTATATTCACAGACATGTGCAACTATCGACACTGTCAAATTTAGAACATTTTCAGCACCTCCAGAAGAACCTCTGTGTCCTTTAGCTGTCACCTCCTGTTCCACCCCCTTCCCGACCGCCAGACCGAAGCAGCCACTAGTTCCTGTCTGTATAGATATCCCTACTCTGGACTTTCATATGAACGGGATCATATCACACTCTGAGGCTCGCGTCTGGCTTCTTTCGCTGGGTGTGTTTTCAGGGCTCATCCACGCTGTAGCATCAATCAGTACTTGATTCCATTTTATGGCCTTTTGAGTGGTTTTCTGCTTTATGCAGGTAGGGGCATGGTGGTGGCTGTGCTAAGTACAAAATCTGTGATGGTTCTGTTTTGGGGGTAAGATCATGTTTATTATTTTGGGCATTGTGGCAGAAAGTTCTGATATCCTCCTGAGATAGGAGGTGCTCAGTTTCTCTGGGTTCAGGTTTCAGGACACGCCTCTGGGTTTCAAGCTACTCACCATGGTCTCAAACCCCTCCTCTAGGCTCTTCCCTAGAGGAGAGTTACTGTTGCTTGTTGGACCTATTTTCAGCACCATCTGTTGAAAGAGAGACCACAAGAGGTGGACTTATGCAAATCCAGTAACTGAGCACGCTCAAAAAAGTTTACACCATCTTATATGACCCCAGTGACTGAGCATGCTCGGTGGAAGGGAGTTTATCCTTTGAATGAACTTCCACTAGGGATGCTGAAGAGCACAGAATATTCTTGACTATGTTCAGTGCGTGTGATAAAATTAGACCAATGAATATGCCACAGAAGGAAACCGGGTGAGCATGTGCAAGGCTATGCTACATAACAGGGAACCCCCTCACCCCCATAGTTGAATAGTAACAAGATAGCATGAATATGCATTAGATAGTGAAACTGTAAAAGCTGAATCACAGGAGGAGAAGGAGCTGCTGCTCAGTCTCTTGAGGCAGCCTGTCCTCAGAACTAAACTGTAAGTGTGTATTTCTTACTTTCGTGTTAGACTTGCCGTGTGCCCTGCTCAGCCTCTGCAGCTAGGCTGCACTCTCTCTGAAATTTGTATCTCCTGTTTGCTCCATTAATTCTGTTCTCACTTTCTACTGTGACTCTGCTCTTGAGTTCTTTCCTGTGGTGAGTGAGATCCTAGTAAGAGGATGGGGTGGGTTGAGGCCAGCTCTCAGGCCCCCAGGACTCTCCTCCAGAATCACTCCCACTATTCAGTCTCTTATTCTTTTCTAACACAATCCTGATATTTAGCAGGGCACTTTGTCACCTAGCTAAAAGATTACATTTCCCANATGGCCTTTTGAGTGGTTTTCTGCTTTATGCAGGTAGGGGCATGGTGGTGGCTGTGCTAAGAACAAAATCTGTGATGGTTCTGTTTTGGGGGTAAGATCATGTTTATTATTTTGGGCACTGTGGCAGAAAGTTCTGATATCCTCCTGAGATAGGAGGTGCTCAGTTTCTCTGGGTTCAGGTTTCAGGACACGCCTCTGGGTTTCAAGCCACTCACCATGGTCTCAAACCCCTCCTCTAGGCTCTTCCCTAGAGGAGAGTTACTGTTGCTTGTTGGACCTATTTTCAGCACCATCTGTTGAAAGAGAGACCACAAGGGGTGGACTTATGCAAATCCAGGAGCTGAGCATGCTCAAAAAAGTTTACACCATCTTATATGACCCCAGCGACTGAGCATGCTCGGTGGAAGGGAGTTTATCCTTTGAATGAACTTCCACTAGGGATGCTGAAGAGCACAGAATATTCTTGACTATGTTCAGTGCATGTGATAAAATTAGACCAATGAATATGCCCCAAAAGGAGACCGGCTGAGCATGTGCAAGGCTATGCTACATAACAGGGAAACCCCCCACCCCCATAGTTGAATAGTAACGAGATAGCATGAATATGCATTAGATAGTGAAACTGTAAAAGCTGAATCACAGGAGGAGAAGG
>NW_007734868.1:47213-48650 GCF_000696425.1 Galeopterus variegatus
GAGAAAAACCAACATTTACAGAAGAAAAGCTGTCAATGGCAAAGATGGGAGACCTTGGCTCCACTGCTGGAGTGCCAGTATCTCCCTCTGGAGCTCCCTTATCTGCAACTATCAGGATTCTCAGGGGTTTACTCAGTCCCAAAGGGCTAAGTCCTGAGTCTAAGCACTGGGGTAAGAGAGAACTGGAGCTTTATAGCCCAAGTCTGTCTGCAGATCTCTCAGCCACAGGTCACTGTTGTAAACTGGTGCAGCACATTCCTCTTCCTGAATATCTCAAGATATTTATACCAATCGATCCACCCCCTCTCCTAGGCTTAGAACAATAGATGCCCAGTTGTTCTACATTTGGGTAACTAAACATTCTCCAGAAGTGACCCTTTGCCCAACAAAGAGAGTCGGTTGTCCTCCATTTCTGGAAGAAAGGAAGGAAAGAAAAAATGAGGAAGGAAGGAAGGAAGGAAAAAAGGAAACTATGAAAGATGGGAAGGGGAAAATGAAAGACAGATTCTATCCTGTTACACCTGAAAGGTGTGGCCAGGTGGTAGGAGGAAAGCCAGGAGGCTGCAGCCACACAGATGCTGAGCTGCTGAGAGGGACAAGTAAGACAGGTCCAGAAAGTGTTCCCTGGACCTTGCAATGTGGAGGTCTGTCCTCGCAGAGAGATGCTGCAGGTCAGACCCTGCACTGGAGTGGGTGGGGAACATGGCCAGGTGAGGAAGCAGGGATGGGGTCTGCAGGGATGCGACTCTGCCCTGCTCAAGGACGCCTCCCTTCTCCCAAGGAGACTCCTAAATGGGGTGGCAGAGAGGAGGGTACCTTTGGCCTCAGGCCCCAGATGTAATGCTGGGGTGACCAGGGGGCTGTTCACACAATTTTGGAATCAAGCCTTTTGGGTATCTGATGTTTCCTGTTGAATACATGAGTCACTCTCTCTCTCTCTCTCCCCCCTCCCCCTCTCCCCCCACCCATCTCCCAGTCCCAGGACATTACTGCCCAAGGCAGAGTTGGTTTTGGGGGTTATGGAGTCTATGGCATAGGCTTGGGGGGGATGGGGAGTTTGGTCATTTCTGGCTCTTTCCACGGGCGGGAGGTGATAATGGTCATTAATGATGATGACTGTCATGTCTGTTACTTTCACTCCGACCATTTTCTGAGCTCTGTACATGCATTAACTCATTTAATCCTCACAACCTGTGAGGACATGCTCTCACCATCCCTGTGTTAGAGGTGGAGAAGCTGTGGCACAGAAAGGTTAAACAACTTGCCCACCGTCACACAGCCAGTGAGCAGGGGGGCTGAGCCCTGAGCACAGAACGTGGCTCCAGTGCCCGTGCACTTAGCTGCTGAGCCACTTAGCTTCTAAATAACAGTAACTCCATTTATGGTGGGTTTTTTTTATGTTCCAGGCACTGCTGTAAGCGCTCTGCAGAGATATAT